>NW_028167760.1:0-28895 GCF_964194135.1 Talpa europaea
AGTTAGTCCCGCCCCCTTCAGGATAGATTGTAGGTTCTCGCGCACCTGCGCCGAGCGATTGGAAAATATCTGGTGACAGCCATGCTGTCGCTCAGAAATAAGGCTCCTTTTTCCCTCCTGCCGCTTGTATCTGGAGGCAGTTTGTCTCTCACAAGCTTCCCTACAGCAAACATATTCAGGGGAGGGAAGCGAGGAAGCTTCTGTGAGTGAGCAGGTGAAGGACCTGTCCCATCTACCTCCACACATAAGGTAACTTTGCCCCAGAAGTGGTAGATGGTGGCCCTGTGGCCCCTTCCAGCCTTGGCATTGCTTGCAAAGTATTGTTAAACACTCGCTGACTGTCTTCGATGTGCCAAACACCGTGTTAGGCATTGGGTTATAGGAGTGAACATAACAATAGGTGGAATCCAAGGTGTAATAGAAGGAAGAAATGTTAAAGCATATATCATTACAAATCGTGATCATACTATGAAGGAAAATTAGTGTTTGGGATTATGGATTAATTCTGAGACTCTCAGGGATGAATACTTTGAAGAAGTGTCATTTAGGCTCCAGTCACATGAAAAAGCCTTAATGATTGTTCCAGGCATGAAAAAACTTGGCGTGTTCTAGGAACTGAAAGGGTCTCGGTATGATGGAGTGTAAGCTTGGATTGAGATGAAGCAGGGGCCATTCCCTGCAGGCTCTTATTAGTTGAATTATAGATTTTAGACTGTATTTTGGAATGCATCCTAAGGTCAGTGGGCAGTGGTAGAGAGCAGTAAGTAAGAAGTGATTTACATATGTAAGACTCACTCAGACTATTTGGAGGGAATAGTTTGGAAATGGAAGGCCAGTTTTACAGCACTTCCATTAGTTAAGGCCAGAGATAATGGTGACTTGAACTAGGGTAATGGCCTTAGAGACAGATCATTTCAAGACATAAAATTGGAAGGTGGACTCAAAGGAACTTAATATCAGATTTATTTGCCAGGAAGGGTAAAGAAAAGAGGAGCATTAAAGATGACTCCTTAAGTAACTAGATAGATTAATAAACCATTTACTGAATCAGGGAATATGGAAGGAAGAGAAAATGTTTTTTGATATGTTAAATTTAAGATATTTAAAGATTATGTCAAACAAATATGGATACATAAGTCTGAAGTTTAGAAAAAGTTCTGGACTAATTACATAAATTTGGAGATGATTGTAGTTAACCTAGCAATTTCATTCATAGATACATATATATATATATATATATATATCTGCAACAGAAATGTAATCATATGTTTACCAAAAGACATAAAGAATGTTCAGAGAATGAATAAATTTTAGGATATTCACAAAGTGGAGTAGTATGTAAGAAAGAGAATGAATGATCTACAAATGCATACAAAACATGGGTGAATGATAAAACAGTAAAAGAAGATAGACACAAAATTGAGTCCATTTATATATTGTTCAAAAACAGACAAAATAATATATGCTAATAGAAACCAGGATATCAGTTACCCTTAGATAGCATTAACATTTAGAAGAGGGTACTAGGGAGCTGGAGTTCTAATAATATTCTTCTTTCAAAAAAAATTATTGAGGTAATATTGGTTTATAATATAATATAGGTTTCAGGTATACAGGTATACAGCATTATAAATCACTGTATGTACTATATTATGTTCACCCCTAGTAGTCTAGTTTCCATCCTTCACATATGATTGACCACTGTTGACACATTTACCCACCTCCACTCCCCCTTCCCTTTTGGTAACCACTATTTGTCTTTCTAGAAGTTTGTTTGTTCATTAGTTTTGTTTCTTTATCTTCCACACACAAGTACAATTATTCAGTGTTGTCTTTCTCCACCTGATTTATTTTACTTAGGATAATACCCTCTAGATTAGTTCATATTGTTGCAAATGGCATCTCCTATTATTTATATAGCTGAATAGTATTCCATAGTGTGTGTATACCACATCTTTATCCAATAATCCATCGATGGGTATTTAGGTTATTTCCAACTGTTGGTTCTTGTGAACTGTAATGAATATGGGGTGCATATATCCTTTTGAATTAGTGTTTCTCTATTCTTTGGGTAAATGCCCAAAGAAGAGGTATGACTGGATCATATGGAATTTCTATTTTTAATTTCTTGAGTAATCTCCATACTATTTTTCATAATGCCTGTACCAGTATACTTTGCCATCAACAGTGTGAGGGCTCCTTTACCTCCTTATCCTCTCCAATACTTGTTTTTTGCTTTTTGGTTAATAGCCATTCTCTCAGGTGTAAAGTGATAACTCATTGTTTTGACTTGCACTTCCCTAAGAGATGATGAACATTTTTTTCATGTGCACACTGACCATATATTTATGTCCTCTTTGGAGAAGTGTCTATTCAGGTACTCTATTTTTAATTGGATTGTTTGTTTGTTTTTGTTGTTGAGTTGTATGAGTTATTTATAAATTGTGGATCTTAGCCCCTTGTCAGATTCATGATATGAAATTATCTGCTCCCTTCAGTAGAATGCCTTTTTGTTTTAAATAGAGTCTGGAAACATTCACATTCTGGCCAATAGAGCAATCTTATTAAACACTTGGGCAATTGGTAGAGAGACCTCAGAAAGCTCAACCTTTAGGTAAAGCTAAATTAACCAAAAAGTAAAGGTGATTCTGAACCTACTCAAACAAGCTGAAAAGGGTGCTCTGCAAGTAAATTAACTACTTGTTTGAAAGAAGTAGATTTTAAAGAAAGGCAATAAAATCCAGGCACTAAAATATGTAACCCCATATTTTTTCACTATCCAGTTAGATATTACTATGAAGAATGTAGAAAATATGAACCACAGCAGGAGAAAAATCAGTTAATAAAAACAGACCCATTGGGCCTCCCTGGTGGCACAGGGGTTAAAGACTCAGTGCTATCAAGCTATCACTAGCCACTGCTGCATGAGGTCAATCCCCTGCCGGGGAGATGGCCCACATGGTGCAGCAGACCTCTCCTGTCTCACCCACTGCTCCCCTCAGCAGTGTATTTCAGTAGATCTGCCTGTTCTGCTCCCCACTCTGTCTCTGGTGAATCCTCTTACACCCCACACCTCTGCCTACACCCCTTTCTTGTATGCATAAATAAAAATAAATCTTTAAAAAAATAAAATGAAAAATAAAACCAGACCCATAAATGACAAAGATGATGAAATTAACATGTAAGCACTTTAAAGCAGCTATTATAAATACAGTAGAAAACATAAAAGAAACAAATATGAGCGATATGGAAACAATAAAAAAACTATTTTTAAAAACCATATTGATTTTCTAGAGTAGAAAATAGTGTCTGAAGTGAAAATTTCATTGGATGGACTTTAAAACACTTTAGATACTGCAAAGCAGAGTTTCCATGAATGAGGAAATAGTGCAAAAGAAGTATCTACATCAAAGCATGGAGAGAAAAAAATTGTTGAAAAGAATGTTGTTGATCTGTGGGGCAATATCAAATTATCTGATTCATGTATTGTTAGAGACCTAGAGAGAAGTGAGGAGATAAAATATGTATATATTTGAAGAAATAATGGCCAGTTTTTCTCTAAAATTAATGAAAAGCATAAACCACAGGTACAACAAAGTGAACAAATTCTAAAAAGGATAAATACAAAGAAAGGCGCACCAGGGCACATTATACTCAAACTGCTTTAAACCAATAATTAAAAGTAAGTATTAGAAGCAACCAGAAAAAAAAGTCCACTTTTTATGTAGAGAGGAAAGACAAAGAATACCACAAACTTCACATCAAAAATAATACAATCCAAAAGATAAAGGAATAAAATCTTTGCAGTCCTAAAAGAAAAAGCTCTACTAATTTAGAATTTATATCCAGTAAAAATCTTTCATAAAATAAAGGTGAAATAAAGGCATTTTCTGCCAAAAGATAAGAGATTATTCTGCTAGCATACCTGAATTATAAAAAATGCTGAGAGTGCTTCAAAATTGAAAATTTGAATTTGCACAAAAGGAGCACCATAAATGATGACTGTGTAATTTATATATAAAGATATTTCTTCTTTTAAAATTTTCTCTAACGGGCATCCCTGGTGGTGCAAGGGGTTAAGACACAGCACTATGAAGCCATCCACAGCTACTTCAGATGAGTTTTGTCCCCTGACAGGGAGGTGACCTACATGGCACAGCAGACCTCTCCTGACTTGCCTGCTGCTCCCCTCAGCAGTGTATTTCAGTCAATCTGCCTGTTCCATTCCCCACTCTGTCTCTGGTGAATCCTCTCACCCCCACACCTCTGGCCTATATCCCAGTTCTTGTATGCATAAATAAAATAAATCTTTAAAAAAATAAAGAGTAATATTTCATTATGATACAGGAATTAATTCACAAAAAGCCATAATATAAACAGATATGCATATAGTAATAGAGTTTCAAAGTCCACAACTATAGTTCGAGATTTCAACACTTTTCATTAAGAACGTGATAAACAGAAAATCAATACGGCTATAGAAGACATGAATTAACAACCAGCTTGATGCAACTGACATTTATAGAACATCCTGCAAACAATAGCAGAATACATGCTGTTTTTAAGTGCATATTCAATATTCACCAAGATAGAGCAAAATCTGAGCCATAAAAATAACTCTTTAAAAATATTGCCAAGCAAAAGAAATTAGACACTTAAAAGTACATTCTGTATTTTCCACTTTAATGAAGTTCTAAACAAGTAAATTTAATCTGCAGTGAAAAGAAAGTCATAAAATTTGTTACTTCTAGTGGTTAGGTTGATTAGAAAGAGGTATGAGGAACTTTTTGGGGTACTGATAATATTTTTTATTTTTATTGGGATTTGGGTTGCACAAGTGTGTGCATTTTTCAGAACTCTTTAAGTGGTGTATTTAATATTTTTACTTTTTACTGTGTGCAAATTTTACCTCAAAAGGAAAAAAGGCAATGAAGTCTAATTAGCAAATCTGAAACTACTTTCTGTGTTTTCTAGACATGAGTGAATGAGTGAATACATTGAAAAAAGTGGAAAGCAGTCTTTTTGTATAAAAGAATGAAGTTAAAAATAAGGGAGTTGCTTTAAAATAAGGGAGTTATCTAAAAATAGGGGAGTAAAATGCAATTTCCATCAAAAGGATCCAGCAGTCTTTGAGGAAAAAGTTGGTCTCTGACCTGGGGCACAGAAAGAGCAATGTGAATCTGGACCATCTTGTGTTAGAAAGCAAATAATTGCCAAAGAATGATAGGGCTCTATGAAAAGGACATAAGAGCCAACTTGAAGGAATTCCCACTGATGTGATCTGGAATTTCATCAAAGTAAACAATGAAAAATAATGAGTTAAATGAATAATTCATGAGTTCACACTGATATTAAATTAAAAAATAAGTAAGTAAACAAATAGGGAATGCCTTTCTTTATAGTGGGACATCAAGTATTAAATAGAAAGGGAATAATGGAATTAGAAAAATGTTAATAGATGTCAGTGCCAAAATAAGGAGACAAAGTTTAATGAGGTACAGGATATTTGTTTACTTTCAAAAATATCTCCCTAAATTGACTATTAAACAACAGAATATCAGGAAATTTTACGGTGGAGAAGACTGTCAGAAAATACCACATAACGAAGGTTAGTGTCACTAATTTTGGAACAAACTGACTTTATGTGCATCCTGACATGACTCACTAGAAAGGAGGCTGTAACAGATTGAGTTCTCTGGAGGCAGACACTAAGAGTTTGGAGTACAAGATAGGATTAACATCTATGAAGGGAAATGGAGAGGACGTGGAATCGAGAAGAACTTGTACTGCAATGGAGACCTGACAACACCTCCCCTAATCAAGTGGGGAGCTCTGGCTGAGTGTTGATTTCAGAATTTCTTATGTAGGCCAAAATGACCTAGTTTTTACAGGCCTACCTCATTCAGTGACCAGATGCAGGCTGCCTGGGAAGGGAGAGTGAGACCTTGGACAAGGCAGTACTCCACAGCTCATGTAGATCTTTGAAGGATCAACACCCCTTAAACCTGGGCATCAATTCCTTTATTGAAGTGATGGGGTGGGGGGGTATCTCTAGGAAGTTTAGTTCCATGTCCACCACGGCTATTGCCTTGTGTTGTTTGAGTCCACTTCTCCAGGAATCTGGTGTGCCTCTGCCTGAGGGGAAAATTTAGAGAAGGGAAGGCAATGAGACAAGCTACTGGTGGTGCTGTTGGTCTTAAGGCTACATTGTTACTTATCACCTTGCCTCCTTCACTCATCCATCCCTCATCCACTCTAGATGCACTCATACTCAATTTCCAACTCTGTTTATCTCAGTGGCTTAAAGTGAAGACCCAGACTCTCAGCCCCTGGTCATCATGCTCTCCTTTGGCCATGATTACTATTCCTGATTTTTTACAGTGACAGTTGGGTGAGGGAATACAATGAGGGTACTGAGTAGGTCACCTGGGCTCCATATATGCTCTTCCTGCTCTCATCATGTCAAAGCAGCCATAACCCCTGCCAAGACAATGACCTTCTTGCCTGGTCCCTGGACACAGGAGCCCAGAGTGCTCAGGCAGCAGCCATAGCCATAATCCAATGAAACTCTTCTATCAAAGGTATGCCATTTTTAGAGACCAAGAACTGAAACCCCTTAGAGTCTAGAGCTTTGGAAACAGCAAATACAAAGTTTCTCATGGGTCACTACTAAAAGTAACAATAAGAGAATGCCACTCTGCTTCCACCACTTAGTACCATGTATTGTTCCCATTGGAGATATAAAGGATTGTGGGTTTTATGGTGTAAGTGCCCTCCATCATTCTTAAGACAATTGTTATGTTGAGTTATGAAATAGCAAATAATATTAAGAAATTATTAGTGATTGCTGATTTTATTAGCTGTGATAGTTTTTGACCATGGACAGAATGTCCTTTCATAAATTACAAACTGAAGGAAAAATTTAAGTTTTTTTCAATTACACTAACAATCAAATATTTTTACTTATTTAAATTCAAAATTAAACCACTGGTCTAAGTAAACTGGTCAAAGCTTCCTTCACTCTGATCCTCTTCTGGTAAGAGAACAGATTAATTCAGCATTTTCAGGAGTCAATTTGGCAATAAGTATTAAGTCTTTATTATTCTTGCCAATATTACACTCCTCCTTCTTTTTCTAGAAATGTATATTGAACAAATAACCAGAGATGTAATGGAATATAGGTATTTCTATGTACACATTCTTTATAAGAACAAAATTTAGAAATTATGAAATTATTTAATGTTAAATCACCCATGGTATATCCATAATATAGTATGTTCTACAACTACTAATATTCTGTCAGAAAATGAATAGTAAAATGGGGAATTGCTCATAATAGAATGTCAAGTGAAAATTCAGTATATAACACTAAGTATAATTCTACTTTTTTAGAATTTATAGAAAAAAGACTGGAAAATAATGTCACAAATTATACACATGGCTTTTTTCTAGAGTGAGATTAGTATTTGTCTTTGTTTTCTTTGCTAGACCTTCTGAATTTTGCAAATTTTCTTCAATAAATAGATACTCTTTTATAATTAGAGGGGAAAGTTGCTAATATAAAAATTCTTCCTTAAATTTAGAGAAAAATCCAAATGAGGAGCTTGGCCTGTCACTGTGTGGAGGACAGGGGAAGAGGTAGTTGTAAACCCATGGCTATATAAAATTGCATGCTATTTTAACTAAAAAAAAGAAACTACCTGTTTAAAAATTTTAAAGTAGAAGTATAAGGTTAAAAAAAGCCATCTTTTCACTTTTTTACAATTCCTCTTATTTATACAAGCACTGGGTACAGTCAGAGGTGCAGAAGGGTGAGAGAATTCGCCAGAGCCAGAGGGGAGAGTAGAGCAGGCAGAGTGATGAGGTACACTGCTGAGGGGAGCAGCGGGTGGCAGGAGAGGTCTGCGCGCCATGTGGGACCCTCGCCAGCGGCGGCGGGGGATCGAACTGGCACTGCAGAGCCTGAAGGCAGCTTTGCAACCCAGTGCTCAACTGCCGTGCCACTGGGGAGGCCCCCTCTTACTATTTTATACGGTATCTTCCACACCAAGTTTTTTCAGATAATGCCATCATATTCAACATACTGTTCTACAACCTGTTTTTGTGACTTAATATTTCATGGACAGTTTCATTTCTTACCCCATCTATCAGTATGTGTGGATTTACTTCTTTCTCTTTGACAGTGGCAGATGGAAACATGGATGCACTATAAGATATTGAATCACTTTCTACCAATGGATGCTTAGACTCCTTTCTCATGTCATTGCAAGCTTTGCTATTGCAAGCACGGTCACAGGTGCTTCTTTGCCTACTTTGTGCATTTAGGTAGAACAGATTCCTCAAAGTGGAATTTCTTGGTCAAAGGGTATACACGTTTAAAATTTTTAGATCTACTACCAGATTGCTCTCAAAAATCCTAAAGTAACATGCTCTCTCACCAATAATGTGTGCTTACCCTACACCTTCACCAAAACTGGACTTGTATGATATCTTTTCATTTTTTTTCCAGTTGAAAAGTGGGAAGGGGGAGGAGTTACTGTCTTGTTCGGCTTGCCAATTTTTTATTCCTAGTGAGGATGGTAATTTTTTAATGTGTTTCTCAGACACATGTATTTCAACTTTTATAAATTGCCCACTCAGTTTTCTCTTTGCCTAAATGATGTAAGAGCACTAATAATTTGATGAAATAATAGATTGAAAGTGACTTTTTCCAATATTACAGGCTCTGTTAGCCAAGGATAACATGTTTTAGGCTAAACAAGGGTTCTAATTTCCCAGACTTGTGTTTTGAATGTTGGTCTGTTTGGATTCAAAAGTCCAAAAATCTTTTGACAGTCTCCCTTTAAAAAAAAATAGACTCTCATGCCACACTTTGCTGATAGTTATATTATCATAATCTTCCAGGTGGAGAATCAGAGCACGAAGGGTTGAATTTAGTTAGAGCCACAAAATGGTTCAGTGCCAGACATGCATCTCAAATCCATTGGTCCATCTTATTTTTCAATTATGTGCCCCACACTTTCCTCCTCTATTTCACTCCCCACCAGTCTCATTTATTGGAATAAAGAGCCAGTTAGTATTCATAGGTTTTATTCAAACACATAAATATGTGAGTTCATGAAAGAATTAAATGATTGCACATAAGCTATAAATTATTTCTTGTTCCTGTTTACAAATAATGTTTTAATTACAGTACACTACTTGGCTAGGGGGGAAATTACTTAGAAATAATATTCCCTCCAATCAAAATTCAGTTAGAAGTGTTTTTTAGTACAGTTGTGCTTGCACACAGAGTAAACTCAATGTGACATTGCTGCTGTGGTTTAAGAAAAAAAAAATAAGTCAAGCTTCAAGGAAAGGACTTTAAACTTTTATTATACAAGAGGGTATTAGGTGGGGAAAGTTCTCCAAATCCAAAATACAGTTTCCCTAACTGCTATAAATAGACCCATCATTTCTTCACCGTCTCCATATAGCAGTGACCTTGTTGGATAGAAGGAGTGGGGAGAAAGGCCTAGTTCTTAAAAATGTACGTAATAGTAATGCCTCTTCTTTAACCATTTTCTGGGAATTTGAAAGTGTTATTAACACTGGTAATAGTAATTAAAAATAACAACTAGCTTTTATGTATTATGTGCTAAGTACTATGCATGCATAATGTTTTTCCAGAAACTTTGTGCCCTAAATATTACTATTATTTTGTAGGGCTAACCCTCAGAAAACCTGGCCAAGGTCCCACAGTTAGTGAATGTAAGAGCCAGGATTTAAATACAGGCCTCAGACTACATGTGGTTCTTTTCACTATAGTGCTTTACTGCCACTCCCAAGTTGTGGTTCTGCAGCACGAAGGCAAACTGGCCATTTTAGTCTTATCCTCTCCAGGCATTCACATGTCTTAGGGATCCAGTCATGTCTAGGTTTGCCAACCATTTTGCAAGTACAGAAAGCCAGAGTTAAATATCTACACACAGGCATACACACATGCACACACATGTGCACGCATGGATTCTGTATCCCTGGAGAACCCTAACTAATATACAGGCAGTGATGGATAACTACTAGTAGTTTGTCTTTTTAGTCTGTATGAGTTAGGGCAATTGCTTCTAATGTCTCAAGCTCAGAGAAAACAGCACGCAAAACCACAAAATAGGATCTATTACAAAATACCCCTTCTCTTGTCTATTAAATCTCATTAGATTCCATTTTCAAGAGTGACTTTCCTGACCTTATCTTCATATTCCAGCTTAATTCAGTGTTTCAAATAGTGGGAATATATAAATCCACCAGGATATTACTTGTCATGCTTTAACACCAGCAATAATAAGTACTGATTTTGGACCTATATTATTTAGCACAACCACAAATCTCTATAACCTCTATCCTCACACTAATGTCACTGATACCTGCAAGTGCCAAAGAAGATATGCTAATTTGAAAACTTTTATTGGCTGTAATTTGTTTGAAGATGGTGAACTGAATAACAAATCAAGCTAAAGGAGTCTTCATACTCTTCATTAGTATACAAAACTGTTGGAAAATGTGTGGGGAGGGTGAGCCAAAGATGAAGCCTCAGATCATTCAGTCAATTATACATATTCTATTTTGAAACACTTCCCTCAGTTTCAGGCAACCAATAGGTTTTTTTGGAGTGAAGAGTGGATGGACATTATTCATTAAAATTGTACTATGAGTTTTGTGCCAAAGGACACTGATATTATTTTGATGGCAGAATGGCCATATTTTAATAAAATAAAGTTGGTATTGATAATAAAATTGTATCTACTCCTATGTGTTTCAAAATAAAAATGAATATTTATAAATAATCCGTGGGCTGAAGGAAAAATTTTAACAGAAATTGTGACCTTTAAATTTGTAGAACAATGAAAACACTCCCATATGAAAACTTGAGTAATAGAACTAGGACAAATAAATATATCTTATGACTGCTTGCATTAGGAACCAAGAAAAATCATAAATTAATGAGCCAAGTATTCAAAAAATTAGAAAAAGAATAATTGAATGAACTCCAAAAGTAGAAGAAAAAATGAAGATAAATCCAGAAATTACTAAAAATAGAAAACAAACAATAAAATGATTAATGAAACCAGATTATTTGAAAGGCTATTTTAAAAAGACAAATCTCCTGCAGTCCTGATCAAAGAAGAAAACAGAATGGGAGAAAGCACATATGAATAATATTAATATGAAAAGGATAGATATTTCAAAACATATTGGAGGATAGTATAAATGAATATCAATAATTCTGAACGCATAGTTTGTGTCTGTCTTTTCCCAAAAGAAAGTTCTTGAAATGAGGCCCTCCTCAGTGGCGCAGCAGTTGAGCGCTGGGCTGCAAAACTGCCTGTAGCCTCTGCAGTGCCGGTTCAATCCCCAGCCACAGGCAAGGGTCAAACATGGCTCGCAGACCATGACCGCTGCTCCCCTCAGCAGTGTGCTTGTCAGTCTGCCTGTTATGCTTCCCGCTCTGGCTCTGGTGAATTCTCTCACCCTCCCGCACTTCTGACTGTACCCAGTGCTTGTATAAATAAGTAAATAAATATTTTTTTAAAAAAAGTAATTGAAATGAAACTTACAGGTGCTTTTAGCAAACTAGTGAGTTTAATTTTCAAGTCTTTTAATTTTGACTAAAAAGCCAATTTCTGTGCATCTTTAAATATTTACTCCTTTTCTGACTTTCCCAATTTTAACTTCTTATTTCATGTTTTTTGGTGCTATTTTAATGCTTAAAGTTCATTTTAAAAATTTTCCTTGAAAATCCTAATTATGGGCCTCCCCAGTGGCGCAGTGGTTGAGCACTGGGTTGCGAAGCTGCCCGCAGCCTCTGCAGTGCCGGTTCGATCCCCAGCTGCTCCCCGGCAAACGGAGGAGGGTCCCACATGGCGCGCAGACCTCTCCTGCTGCCCGCTGCTCCCCTCAGCAGTGTACTTTGGTCCTTCTGCCTGCTGTGCTCCCCGCTCTGGCTCTGGTGAATTCTCTCACCCTCCCTTGCTTCTGACTGTACCCAGTGCTTGTATGTATATGTATCAATCAATCAATCAATCAATCAATCTTAAAAAAAAAAGAAAATCCTAATTATTGGGCGATTATTCATTTGCATATCTGTAATTACAATGCTGGAGAAATCTCTTGTCAGTCCATTATTGTAGCACACAGAAGAGTTGCTAATGGTCTTTAGGAAGGTAGAGTGCAAGCCTGGGTGCCAGAGTTAGAGAGGGCACAGTCCAAGGATCTGTGCATGCCAAGGAGGACCAGAAGGAACATCACCTTCCGCACTGAGCCTCATGGCAGCTTCTTCCTGTGAATGGCTCCTTTCCTCAGGGGGTTTGCCCAGCTGGCTGCAAGAGACAGAAGAGCGAGATGCACCAGAAAGAGGATAAGCAAGGAAGGCCAGTCAGGTCTGCAAAAGAAGGTACAGCAGAGCGCCCTTCCTCTCACTTATCAGCATCATGTGTACCGAGATGCTCAAGAATGTTTGCATCAGTGTTGTTGATCACAGCAAAAGTAAACTTCAGTCACGCCATAAGTCACATGGCATCGGAATGTCAATGAATTGGAACCGTGTATATTAACAAGGGACAAAATCTCCAGAAATAGCAACTTGTGTGTGTGAGAGAGAGAGAGAGAAAAAGAGAGAGAGAGAGAGAGAGAAATGGATAAAGGGAGTCAAAAGGTACACACAACAGGGCCTCCCCTGGTGGCGCAGGTGGTTGAGCCCAGCACTGTGAAGCTGTCCGCAGCCTCTGCAGCACCGGTTCGATCCCGGCTGGCCAGTGAGGGTCCCACATGGCACAGCAGACCTCTCCTGTCACGCCCACTACTCCCCATAGCAGTGTATTTTGTCAGTCAGTCTGTTCTGTTTCCTGCTCTGTCTCTGGTGAATCCTCTCACTCTCCCGCGCATCTGGCCTGTATCCTGGTTCTTGTATAAATAAATAAATATATCTTTTAAAAAAAAAGGTACACACAACTATAAAATAAATAAGCCATGGGTATATAATGTACAGAATAGTGACTCAAGTAATAAAACTGTGCTGCACATTTGAAAGTTGCTAAGAGAATAAATCTTAAAAGTTCTCATTAAAAGGAAAAAGGTAACTGTGAATGGTGCAGATGTTAACTAGACTTTTCACATGTATACAAAATATAGACATTTCACATTATATACAAATATCAATCATTATGTTAAACATCTGAAGCCAATGTTATCTGTCAATTATACCTCAATAAAAAAGAAGAAAAATGACAATATTTTAAAAAGTAAGTTACAAAAAGAATGTAAAAATACGTTATATATACTTTCGTAGAGTTATGTAGTTATGTATATGTTATGTAGAGTTTAATATCTGCAAATCAGTATTATCATTTTGGATGCATATACAAATAGTCAAAATGTACAGACTTATGGGAATAATAGACATGAAATTCAGGATATTGTTCTTGGGATGGAAAAATAAAGGAGACTGGATTCAGGGAGATGCATTCAAGTGCATTTGAAAGAACTTCAGCTGGAGAGTGGACACAGTGATGTTCTTTATGTTATTTTAATATCTTTTCATATATCTGAAATAAATTATTTTTAAAGAAGAAATTTGGAGACTTGTAGTTATTCTCTCTACTTTTCTGGATTTTGAAGTTTTTTGACATTAATAAAATAGCATGGTTTAATATAAACTCTATATGCATAATTTCCCCCTTTTTGTCACCTGTATTTTACTACTCAAATGAATTGAAGGGAATATGGAATGAGGAAGTGATATTATTTAAAAGTGTGAACCAAGGCTTCCTCTGCTGAGAACCAGAACTTGAAATAAATTAGATTTGGTTCAGTCTGGGGTATTAATTGGATTTAATTATTTATGAGCTAAATGTCATAAGAGTCCATGATCCTTAAAAGAACTAATCACATTTCAAAGGGCATTGAAAACCATATAAATGCAATAAAGTTGCATAGTTTAATCATTAGCACATTACCTGAAAGTCTGGGGAAGAAGTCGTCTATTTAACATTCTAGAAACCGACTTAGAATTTTGCATCAAATTTTGTGCAATGTCATTTAATGCTCATGGAGAAGAAACAAGATTTTACACACACACACACACACACACACAGAGGCAATAATAATTTGCTATGAATCAAGAAGTAAGATAGCTCAGCTCTCAGCACTTAAGATTAAAAAGAGAGACAAAAACCAAAATCTGGGCCTCCCTGGTGGCGCAAAGGGTTAAGATGCAACCTGTGAAACTGTTCCCAGCCTCTGCAGCACGAGTTTTATCCCCTGCCAGGGAGCTACCCACATGGCACAGCGGACCTCTCCTGACTCTTCCGCTGCTCCCTTCAGCAGTGTATTTCGGTCAGTCCACCTGTTTTGTTCCCCACTCTGTCTCTGGTGAATCCTCTCACCTCCCACACTTCTGGCCCGTACCCCAGTTCTTGTATGCATAAATAAATCTTAAAAAAAAAAAACAGGGACTCCCTGGTGGCACAAGGGGTTAAGCACTGCACTATGAAGCAATCCGCAGCCTCTGCAGCATGAGTTCGATCCCCAGGCAGCCAGGGAACAACCCACATGGTGCAGCAGACCTCTCCTGGCTCGCCTGCTGCTCCCTTCAGCAGTGTATTTCAGTCAGTCTTCCTGATCTGTTCCCCGCTCTGTCTCTAATTAATCCTCTCACCCCCACAATCTCTGTACCCTACCTCTTATATGCATAAATAAATAAATCTTAAAAAAAAAACCAAAATCTGGTCTCTTGACCCTAAGATTACAAATTAGAGTGGGAAAAAGATTTTAAGGATCTTATAAATGTGATAGCTTGTAAATTGCTAAGAACTTTTGGATTCTTGGCACACAAAAAAAACCACAACAACAATATGATTCCCTCTCACTTCATGAATTTGTTTACCCTAGCACATTAATAATTTGGTTACAAAACAATTTTTCCAAAAGGGGAAAAATACTGTGATAATGTGCTCAGTGAAAGGTATTTCATAGAGTGTACTATTTTTCATGGGAACATCTTTTGAAATGTTGCTTTTGGCCACAAGTGAAAACGAAAGCATGCTAGTTGCAGAGAGAAGGCATGGGGAGATGAGCTGTGGTGAAGGATGTCACATTCCTGATGTGGTAGACAGGAGCCCTCTTTCATGTTAGAGTGAAAAAAAATGAAAAGCTAATATATCCAAATAATGCTATTTAACACATAAGGATGCAGACTACATGAACACCTAATCTTAGTTTCATCACTAAAAACAATATATAGTAATCACAGTTATTGTGATGTGACACCAATCCTCTTACAGGAGGTTTTGAGGATTTCTGTGTTGAAATACAGTTTGCTTTTGACAGAATAGGCTTAACACAATATTAAGATTTATTCATCAGTCATATCACAGTCCACTGTCTTGGGCTGTTCCCTCACTGAGTCCTCTCCAAAGGGAGACTCACGGATCTTGGTTCCTTCATCTAGATCACAAGGCATCTAAGGAAGAGAGGAATGGAGGATCATACAGGATGTTTTAAAAAACAACCCAAAGGTGGTTTACACCCTGGTGGCACCCTATCCACATTTCACTGGATAGAAATGGATTGGACCCTGCAACATAACTGCCAGGGAGACTTGCCTGAGTGTCCAAGAAGAGCAGGCTGATATGGGGACAAAATGTGCTGCCTTGGCTAGACAATTGGGATCGTGAAAATTATTGAATAAATAAAAAATTGCTAGCTTTTGAAGCTTGCGTCTATAGACAATATCTGACCATTCACGGACCCAGAATGCAACCCATTAAAACAACTCAACATCAAGTCTTAGTTTAAAAAGAAACAAAATCCATCTTAATTTTCCCTAGTTGTGCAAAAAGCTTAGTAAGATTGTAGAATTTATGATGTTCCCAATGGGACAGATCTGATAGTCATAAATAAACTTCATATTCCATTAAGGTCCATTACTCTGTGTCTCTATCTGTTACAAAGTGTAGATTCTGAACCCAAGGTAATTTCATTTTTTTGAAAAAATTTTAAATTCAACCCTTTATTTGAGAGTTAACTTTTTTCAAAAAGAAAAGGAACAAATTAATTTTACATAACAATAAAACTGAAAAAATTTCTCTAACACTGGCTAGACTCCCTCTTGGCCTCCACAAAACTCCAGCCAGTATTAGGAATTCGAAATGCTCAGAAAGGCAAAAGCATGCTTTTCTCAACATTTTTGGCAAAGACCCTGTGAGTTGGGGAAGTGGCCTCTTGGCCTTCCTCACTTACAAAAGCCAACCAACCTGCAGAAAGAGGGCCTTGCAACTGTGGTGTGGTCTGAGAGCAGTGCTTCTTAACCTTTATTGCATTATGGATCTATTACTAATGCTCCTGTACTAATGCTACTGTCATAATCCCTGAAACTAACTGGCATTAATTGAGAGTTCATCACATTCCAGGCATTGTGCTCTGCACGAATATTCTATATTGATGCTCAAAACAATGCAGTCTGGAGAAATGATGTCCTTTGTGCAGAAAGAACTAACCTCAGGTCAGGTGACTTGCTCAAGCTAGCACAACTAGTTAATGGCAGCGTGGAGAAAGTGCTGTTCCCAGATCTGTCTGCTTCAGAGCTTACTTAAATGCTTAGCAACTCTGCTTCACTGGCCTTCAGATAATAGATAACTGTAATTATAGATACGCTTTATTAGGTAAGGCCTGTTAGCACCAAAAAAAAACCCCAGAAAAGATGAAAATCACCTGTCATTTTCGTATCAAGAGGTAACCACAACTTATTGCTGTATTTCTATTAGCCTCTTTTCCGTGCCCTTGGGTGGAAATAGATGCAAAGTTTTTTAAAAAACTGTTTTGCTGAAATACAATTTGTAATATATAATTCACCCATTTAAAGCAGATGGATTCAGTGGTTTTCAGTACCTGTAGTGTTGTATAATCATCCCTCCCATTTACTTTTAGAATACTTTCATTTCTCCAAAAAGAAACTATATCCATTCAAACTACCTCCCACCCCTGAGTAACTACTAATATACTTTCTGTCACCATAGATTTGCCTATTCTGGACATTTCATAGGAATCATGACATGTGGTCTTTTGTGACTGACTTCTCTCTCTAGGAATGATGTTTTCAAGGTTCATCCATGGAATGGCATGTATCAGAACTTTATTTCATTGAATAATATTGAATAACATGCCACTTTCGGTTTATCTGTTTATCCATTGATGGATATTTGGGTTGTTTCCATTTCATGGCTATTTTGTATAATTCTGGTTTGAATATCCACGCATAAATTTTGTGTGGATATGTATTTTTATTTCTACTATGAATGGAATGGTTGGTTTATTTGCAGTTCTCTATTTAATTTTCTAGGAACTTCCAAACTGTTTTGCAAAGCAGGTACATCATTTTACATTCTCATAGCAATGAATGAGAGTTTTGATTGCTCCATGTTTTCTGCAACACTGGTTGTTGATTGTCTTTTTGGGTGTGGGGTGGTATCACACTGTGGTTTTCATTTGCATGTCCCTAATGACTAATAACATCAAGCAACATTTTTTTAAAGATTTATTTTTATTTATTTATGCATGTAAAAGCTGGGGTGTAGACCAGAGGTGCCGGGGGAGCACAATGCCTGGCATGGGTGTGTGAGAGAATTCACCAGAGACAGAGTGGGGAGCAGAACAGGCAGATTGACAGAAATACACTGCTGAGGGGAGCAGCGGGCAAAACAGGAGAGGTCAGCTTTGCCATATGGGTTTCTCTCTGGCTGGGGATTGAACTCATGCTGCACTGGATGCCCACAGCTTCAAAGTGCTGAGACTTAACCCCTTGTGCCACCAGGGAGGCCCCAACATCGAGCATCTTTTTATGTTCTTTTTTTTTTTTAAAGATTTATTTTTATTTATTTATACAAGCACTGGGTACAGTCAGAAACGCGGGAGGGTGAGAGAATTCACCAGAGCCAGAGCGGGGAGCAGAGCAGGCAGAAGGACCAAAGTACACTGCTGAGGGGAGCAGCGGGCGGCAGGAGAGGTCTGCGCGCCATGTGGGACCCTCCTCTGGTAGCCGGGGAGCAGCCAGGGATCGAACCGGCACCGCAGAGGCTGCGGGCAGCCTCGCAACCCAGCGCTCAACCGCTGCGCCACCGGGGAGACCCTCTTTTTCTGTGCTTATTGCCTCTTTGCATGTTTTTTTTTTTTGATAAATATCTATTTAAATCACTTGTCCACTTAAAAAAATTGGTTATGTGCCCTTTTTATTGGAGAGCTGTAAGCCTTCCTTATATATTCTGGATACAAGTCCCTTATCTAATCCCATATCTGATTACAAATATTTTCTCCCATTCCTTGGGTTGTCTTTTCACTTTCTTGATGGCATCTTTTAAAGAACAAAAAATTTTAATTTTGATGAAGTCCAATGTTCGTATTTTTCTTTTGTTGCTTATGCTTTTGATGTCAGATATAGGAAAGTCAAGAATTACTTTAAATAAAAATATTTTAAAACAAATCAGGATCATATTAGATATTTTATGTGCAGATATTTTTCCACCTTATACTTCATGAGTATTTTCACCTGTAAGTTATCTTAAATTTTCCCCCCGAATTTTACTTTAAGGCTATGTGATCTAGGTTTTTTTTTTTTTTTTTTTTAACTTGTTAGGTTACTGGCTTATTGCAAAAGTATTTAATTCGGGAACAGCAACATGGAAGAGATGCTTAGGGTAAAGTATGGGAAGTGACACAGAGTTTCCCTGCCCGCTCCATTTTTCCCAAACCTGCATGTGTTATCCAACCTGATGTTCTTAGAATTCCATCTTTTTTTTTCCTTTTTGGTTTTTATGGAGACTACATTACATAAGCATCATTGATTAAATCATGGTATAAGGTGCCTGATTCTATACTTTAAGATATACCTTTATCGGGGCCTCCCTGGCGGCGCAAGGGGTTAAGCACCGCACCATGAAGCTGTGGCATCCCCTGCAGCACGAGTTCGATCACCGGCTAGGAAGCCACCCACATAGTGCAGCAAACCTCTCCTGTCTTGCCCACTGCTCCCCTTAGCAGTGTATTTCAGTCAGTCTGCCTGTTCTGTTTCCCACTCTGTCTCTGGTGAATCCTCTCATCCCCTGCACCCTAGTTCTTGATGCATAAATAAATAAATCTTTAAAAAAAGATAGCTTTATGAAGTCTTCAAATATGTATTGGGGTTGGAGAAAATGTTGGGAAAAAATTGCCAAACAAAAACTCCAAACTAGCAAATCTCAATCCCAAAATTTAATAACATGCTCACTTATAAAGTAATATAATCAAATCATAAAAAATATAGAAGGTAAAGAAAAGAACTAAAATAACAACAGTCCTCACCCCAACACCCAGACATTATCATTTTAATGTATTTTCTTCTGGTACATTTTTAGCATATCTTTGAAGAATTGCAATTATACAGGCTATATAAATTTGCATTCTGCTGTAAAAATTTAACCCACCATAAGATTTCTCCCATGTGTCTCCCTAGTTTTTGTAACTATCACTTTGACCAGCTGCAGACTATATCAAATGAATGTACTATAATTTACATAACTATTCTTTAATTGAATGTTTGGTATTTTTTCAGACACCTCTTCCTTTTCCTTTCTGTTATGAGTAATGCATAGATAAATATTTTCTTGCTTATAGCTATTTACATACTTGCGATTATTTCCTTAGAATGTATTCCTAGAAATGGAATTACTAAAGATATAAATTACTGAAAGATATAAATTTTTTTGTGCTTCTCAGTATATATTGCCACAAACCTTTCCAAAAGGTTTGGATCACGGGCCTCCCCTGGTGGCGCAGCGGTTGAGTGCTGGGTTGCGAGGCTGCTCGCAGCCTCTGCAGCACCAGTTCAATTCCTGGCCACTGGCGAGGGTCCCACAAAAGGTTTGGATCACTTTAAAATGCTATTGGTGATGGTTGATAATGATACTTTGGGTACCTGCATTTAAAAATTACTTTGTTAATTTAAGTGGGGAAAAAAGATTCCTTGTTTTAATTAATTTGCAGTTCATTTAATTACTACTTAAGTTAAACATCTCTTTGTAGATGGGACTGTCTAGTTTTATTTTCTTTTAAGCTAATTTTTTATAGATTTATTTTTATTTATTTTGCATACAAGAAGCGGGGTCTGGGGGGTGAGAGGATTCACCAGAGATAGAGTGGGGAGCACAACAGGCAGATCTACTGAAATACACTGCTGAAGGGAGCAGTGGGTGAGACAGGAGAGGTCTGCTGTGCCATATGTCGGTTAGCTCCTGAACTGGGGATCGAACTCAGGCCTCAGCACAGGTAGCACTGAAACTTAACCCCTAGGCCCCCAGGGAGGCCCTAGTGAGGTGTTTTTTTGTTCCCCTAGACAGAAGGGTAAATGGGATGAAAAGGTAGACTAGTTTAAAAAAAAGAACATGTTCATTTAGATAGGGTATTATTATATCTAATATTGCTAATGTTAAAATTTTATAGCCAAATTCCCATCATTTTGTAGACTTCTTTTAGTATGTAATTATTTTAAATATAGTCTATTATTTTAATTATCTCTTATTAAAAGTAATTTTACATATCAATGTGTATTCTAGTAAAAAGGAACTTTGAATTCCTTTCCACTTTATAATGCAGTCCCTATTTCTCTTTAAAATAATTTCATATGTGGGTAATAAGTTCCAGGGGGTTCCTTTAGATAAGCTATGAATTTTAAAACTAACCCACATTTTTATTTTATTGTGCTACAAAAATAAATGTTAAAGGACTTTTCTCTAAGTGTTTTTATGCCTTCACTAAGTACTTTTCTTTTATCTGATTAGTCACATGCTGCTTTCAATGAATACTAACTACTTCTATTTGGCATTCTATTTCATAGAGAGAAGGTAGATTCACCATGTCCTAATTATCATTATTATTCCATTACTGGGATAGTCCCCAGAGACCTCAAGAATGTGTACTGTTATTTGCAATCATGGTCCATCATAACCACCTGGAATTAATGCACAATTAAATTGAGTCATGAATATCCCAATTCAGATGCCTCTTGAAAAAAAGAAGACATTTGGGGCAATTTCAGAATATATTTTTTTCATTGCTTTTAGAGAGTCTACCTGAAGTTTACAAATTGATATCTATTTACTTGCCACTTAATTTTGGATTTTTTCCAAAATTAGAAAGCTCTGAGGGTGAGGACTTATTTCAAAGAAATCAGGGAAAGTCCAGTTTACTTTATTTGGAGGTCTTATTCTGTTCCCTTCTCCTCCTCCATTATCTTATTCATCCCTCCTGTGGTTGCTTCCTTCTTTCTTTCCCTATTACTATTTTATCTTAACCTCATCAAGGTGTCCATGCCCACCTTATTCCCTCCTTCTGGGTGCCCTGTTTTTTTTGTTTTGTTTTGTTTTCTCCTGCCTTTTCTTGGAATACCACAAATATCCAGATGTATCTCTAGTTAAGGGGACTTAATTTTTAATAGCTCCTGTACTTTTTATTTTATGTTGACATTGTTTTAATTTTTGTGGATTATCAAAGTAATTCATGCCCATTATAAAAACTGTAAAAAGAAAAAAAAAAGCAGGAAGACATAAAAACCATCTGTTATTCCAACTTCCAGATGTAACCACTACTATTTTATTACTGTGTGTTATTCAATCTGTTTTAAATTTAAAAACAAAATAGGACCTTATTAGATACATTTTTATAGCTAGTTTTTCTCACTTCACAATTCATCAGAAGTGTTTCACCTCTAATTCATCTAAAATTTTAATAGATCATTGAAAAGAAATTGGAATACCTAGAAAAGCAGAATAAAGAAAATGAAATCACCTATAATTTTATCATCCAGAGATACTCTTTATATTCTGATCTGTTTATTTCTAGCCTTTTCATATGCATATGCCTATGTATATTATTACAGAAACTAGGTCAAACTCATAGAGATTTTATAAAATGTTGAATTCTGTGTGAAATTATTCAATAATTACTCAATCAACATTTACTGAGTATTTGCCATGTCCTGGCAAAATGGAGAAGTAGACAGAATATGCCTTAGCCTTCACAGAGTTGCTAGTCCAGTGAGGATAAAAGCAATAAGCAAATTGGGCCTCCCCTGGTGGCGCACTGGTTGAGCACTGGGCTGCGAAGCCGCTCGCAGCCTCTGAGTACCAGTTCGATCCCCAGCTGCCGGGTAAGGGTCCCACATGGCGCGCAGACCTCTCCTGCCGTCCGCTGCTCCGCTCAGCAGTGTACTTCTTCAGTCTGCCTGTTCTGCTCCCTGCTCTGGCTCTGGTGAATTCTCTCACCCTCCCACACATTTGACTGTACCCAGTGCTTGTATAAATAAATAAATAAATCTTTTTAAAAAAGCAATAAGCAAATAAACAAGAATAGATATGACACCCTGAGCAAGAGTTCTATGAAATAAAAGAAAGCAGGGTGAGGAGATGGAGACAATTGAAAAGGGAGCTGGCTCCACTCTAAAAGGGTGTTGAAAGAATAGGACTTCCTGAGATGATATTTCAGCAGATTACTAAAAGAAATAAACACCTAGAATTACAGCGTTATTTTCTGGTTTTTGGATATTTGTGTTTTATTGTGCTTTTTATTGTTGCATCATTTGTGGTTTCTCTTTTTCTTTCTAAGCAAGTATTTGTGCTTGTCACTGGATGTCATTTTGATGAGAAGAGTGTGGAGTCCTTGGGTTAACTTTGAGAACAATTTCCCCTTTCAATTGCACACAACAAGTTTACCCCAGAGCTGAAGACATTTGTACAGACATAGGCAGGGAAGGTTCCATTTTAAAAGAATAGGTTTATTAGGAAAAGGAGAAAGAAAAGAGAGACACCTGCATAGTCACAAGGCAGGCAATCTCAGGGAAAGAGCTGCATTTTGCTAATGAAGAAATTGTTCTAACACAATGTTCTTCTTTTGGGGAGGGGTTCATTCATTTATAGAATTGTCACCTGTTGTTAAATTAATCACCTTTCAGGTGTGACTGGTTAATTTGTAAGGATGTGTCATTCTCTAATGGTCTTCAATCTCCATCTCCCCACCTCTGGTCTATGTCTAGGAATATTTTCTATAGAAGTCTCTGCCTGGGGATTTTCCTTTCTATAGCTGCTTTAATGACTAAGTTAGTTATTTCTACCCCCACTTCCTGTTTCTGGCCTTGTGAAGCTTCCATCCCAAATTTTCTACTCTAAACCTCCATCATCACTCATTTTAGCCTCCAAACAGTATGAACTTTCAGCCCTCCAAATGGAAGATCCACAGCAGTGCCCTGTGAGAAGGAGGATGAGAACCATGACTCTTCAGGGCAGAATGGTGTTGGCGCCAGTATTTAGATGGGTCATGCTGGTGGGTAGTTCCCGGCTCAGCAGATCAGAAGCCCAACTTGTCAGTGAAGTCCAGGAGCAGACTTACATTATAGAACGCTGTGCAGGTTTAGCATTTAGAAGCCCTAAGGACATCTGAAAGTGTGGCAGAAAACTGGAGGCCAGATTGAATATAAGGAGAGCAAAAAGTTACCAGCCCAGATCCCATCGCAGCTTTATGCAGCAAAACAACCTCTTCCCCACCCTGGCTGATGGAGCTTGGTTATTTCCAACTCATTCTATGAGCAACTGCTACTGGCAATTTACCATCTTCAGACACCTCTTTTATTTTTCAACATGTCAAAGACTTTTGAAATCCCAGTGTCTGCTTGCATTCAGATAAGCCCCTCTATGCTTTCACATGTTCGTTTATTTGTTGATAGAGGAATTTTGAAATCCAGACCCATTTCTTTCCATGTTGCAGAAAGTGGAAGGTTTGAAAGCAGTTGGGAGATGACAAGAATTAATGTCTGAGTCTGTGGAAGCTTTAACATCTTGTTAGTGGAGACATTTGCTTGGCAGACTTCCAGCTTCGATGCCAGGCTGAACACTCAGTGATGTGGCAGCATTTGAAACCTCATGTTCTGCATGTGCTGCTGCTCACTCTGTGGTCCAGACAAATATAGTGGTGTTGTTACCATCACTTACTTTGCTGCCTTGAGTCTTAGAGCCAAGATATTTTTAGCTGCATGGATCCTGCATTGCACAGATAATGTAGACTGATTTACATATATAGCTTCCTATAGAGTGTTTTGGGTTTTTTTAGAAACAATTTTCAGGATATTTAAGGTAGCAATAGATCACAGGCAACTTAATTACTCAAGCACAACAAAAAATTTCCAACAGTTTGGAGAAGAGTGTTAGGAAAATTTCTTTCCTTTGATTTTTTTTTTAAAGATTTATTTATTTTTATACAAGAGCTGAGGTACAGGCCAGAGGCACGGGAGGGTGAGAGGATTCACCAGAGACAGAGAGAGGAGCAGAACAGGCAGATTGATGAAATACACTGCTGAGGGGAGCAGCGAGTGCAACAGGAGAGGTCTGCCACACCATGTGGGATTCTCGCTGGCCGGCCAGGAATTGAACCAGCACTGCAGAGGCTGCGGACAGCTTCACAGCGTAGCATTCAACCCACTGCGCCACCAGGGAGGCCCTCCTTCGATTTTTAAAAAGTTTTTCTACCTTTGTTTGCATATATTGTATGCTGGTGAGGCCTGTAGTACTCAACCCACTGATTTGGACACCCAAATACACATTAGAACAATCTGGATATTTTTTGAAACATGTCAACGCCAGGGTCCCATTGCCAGAGATTTTGGTTCAGTTTGGTTCAGATTCTGGTTTTCTTGGCTCTGACAGTCTTTAAAGCTGCCCAGGGGATTCGTTGTGTAGCTACAATTGAAGAACCATTGTGTGTGGGAAAAGAGGGGCAAGGATGTCAGTTTATCCTTTCCCCAAAGAGCTGAACAGCAGAAAAGTCTGGGGATTGTAGAGAATTTAGCCTTTCAGGATTATTTCCAACTTCAAGAAGCTGGTGGTATCCTTTCCTTCCTTTTCCTTATCATATGGCACTTGGGGTTGAGACAAGAGGGATCTGTAGGGTCTGTGAGGGCACAATTCTCTGTTCAGGCTGTGAAGTGACTGTTATAAAAGGAATGTCCTCTCTCTAATATTCACAGTAGGAGCTCTGACCCAAGAAGATGAGTTTTTAACTTTGCATTTGGAAGTGATCTCTGTGAAAAGCAGAGGAGGACATACAAAAGAGAATCCAGTTGGAGAAAAGCTCAGATCACAGAGTGCCAGGAGCAGGAGGGTGCAGGGAGACATGGCAGGATTCCTGGAAAGCCCAGCTGACTGAGACTCCCCACAAAAAAAAACACAGACAATAAAAAGCTGCATAATAATCAACTCCAGAGTAAGAGTTTAAGAAAGGCTATCTGGGCTCACTGCTGAGAACCAACTGCATAATGTTGATGGATGAGAAAAGAAAGTGAAGCTCCACAACTTTCATTTCTGTTTGCTCTGACAATGGGTATGAGCACTATAGTGACAACATAGAATGATCTTTGGTTAGAAGGTACTGAAATCCAAGACAGAAAGTTTAACTAAAAAAAAAAAAAACTAAAAAACTAAACCCACAAAAACAGCCTGGAAACTTCTAAAAATAAAAAAGTAATTAAAACAGGAGCAGGTAGAGTAATGGGACAGGGCTGGGTTCCTATCTCATTTGTTAAATCAAAATAAATTTGAGATGCATTTTTAAATACCAGGAAAAACACAAGTAAATTTATATACTATTTGGAAGAGGAAAAGAGTTTTCTGACTCTATGTATGCATGCAACTATCCGTGCACACACAAACATACATACACATAAGAAGCATATTACACATTTGTTTATGAATAAAAAAACCAAAACGCTCAGAAGGATGCACATCAGACTTGCCAGAATAATGGTTGTTTCCGGGATGTGAAACTGGAGGGCAATAAAGTGAGCAGTTTATGTGTCTATCCACACACACAATGTAAATAACAAAATATAAATTTTACATATGATATATATATCATATTTTACATATATCTGGATATTGATTAGGTATTGATATTTTTCAAAGAAGCGATACAAAATAAAAGCAAATTTTAAAAAATTGATATTGGTAACACTTTATTGGTAACACAATAAAAGGAAAACACTTGTTTGCTCTAAATAATTTTTTTTATTTAAGATTTATTTATTTATGCATATAGGAGGTGGGGTATAGGCCAGAGGTGGGGGGTGGTGGTGAGAGGATTCACCAGAGACAGAGTGGGGAACAGAACAGGCAGACTGACTGAACTGAGGGGAGCAGCAGGCGAGACAGGAGAGGTCTGCTTCACCATGTAGGTTGCTCTGTGGCTGGCTGGGGATTGAACTTGTGCTGCAGAGGCTGCCGATAGCTTCATGCGTTGAAGTCTTAACCCCTTGTGCCACCAGGGAGGCCCTAAATAATTTTATATTTTTTGATCCAAACAAATCTCCCAGAAACCTGAAAGAATGTTGGAAATGGGGCCTCCCTGGTGACACAAGGGTTAAAGTCTCAGTGCTATCAAGCTATGGCCAGCCTCTGTGGCATGAGTTCAATCACCCACCAGGGAGCTAACCCGCATGGCCCAGCAGACCTCTCCAGTCTCACCTCCTGCTCCCTTCAGCAGTGTATTTCAGTAGATCTGCCTGTTTTGCTCCCCACTCTGTCTCTGATGAATACTCTCATCCCCTGCACCTCTGGCCTGTACCCCAGTTCTTGTATGCATAAATAAATAAAAGTACATCTTAAAAAAAAAATGTTGAAAATAGTTAAGTCATGGTCCAGGAAAAGGAAAACTCATTGAGCAGGCATTTTTCTGGTTAATTCAATAATAATTACTGGGGGCTTAGAAAGGAAGTAACAACCACTAGAAGGAAGCATCACCAACTAAAAGATTTGTTGGTCATGGGAGAGGAAGTAACCTCATGTTACATCTGAGCTCTGCCACTTACCATTTCTGTGACCCTGGGCAAGTTACCTAAACTCCTTGTCCCAACATCACGTAGTTGATGAGCACAGAATGAAATGGGATTCAAAATGCTTCCAAACTGTAAGGATAAAGGATGATTATTCTTTCACTGGGTTTATTAGATTGATTCATCAGAGGAATGTGGTAGATATAGTTTACTCAGACCTCAACAAAATATTTGACAGCATCTTTTATTGTTATCTTTTGGGAAAGGCTGGAAATTGTGGGTTGGATGCCAAGAGAATTGAGTGGGGACTTGCTGAATGACTGTTCCTGGGGATGCTGACCTAAAGGACTGATAGGAAATTGCTATTGGGCTACACTCTATGTTTCACAATGTTTTAACCTTTATCAAACTTGCAAGTGATATGAAGTGAAAGATAGAAAACTTGCCAGAGACAGAATCTAAAACATCCTGTCAGGCTAAAAAAAGAGACATGAATTTTCAACCAAAAAAAAAAAAAAAAAGCAATTGGACTAACGGGGTCTTATGATTATGACGAGAATGCAATTTTCAAAGGTCTTTAAAAATTAAAATTCCCAGGTTTACCTCGAGGAAGTTTGTGGCAGAAACACCGCATATTGGTGGAACAGAGATACCTCTGACCCAATCGATTGAGTGTTTTCTGTAGGTAACTCCAGGTTGACTAGGTAAGTACTCAGACTTTTAGAGCAACCCTTCTCCCTTCCCCAGGAGGAGTGGCAAAAGGTTCAATTTGTCCCCTGGGTAGCCTGGGAGAAGGGACCTAGATCCACACCAGGTCTCTTGCAGCTCTTTGCTCCCTCTGCTGGTCAAGGCTGCACCTGGCCGGGTGGATGCTGAAGGGGCAACTGGCTCTGATCCCGGCATCCTGAGGGCCCTTCCTTCTTTCTCTGGAACAGTAAGGAAACCTCATTTGTGCTGTTGCTGTGGACCCCTGAGGTTGGCCTGTGTTCTCACTGTGGTGACACCTTCTGGCAAGTTCATCAGACTTCCAGACAACTTCTGTGCCCCTCTCTGGGGTAATGAAGGAACTGAGAGCCCAAGCAGGGCAGCCTAGAGGGCTCTGACCTCAGCTCTTCCCTGCTAAACTGGGTGGCTAGGTTTATTTATTTAGGGTGTGACCTTTTTTCCATTATAATCTGAGGATAGAAATGCTTTTTATTTTATTTTAATGTAATCTCATTACATATAACAAGTTGTATATACCCTTTGCACAGATTCATTACATATTTACATTTTGTCTTGTTTTATTGTGTATATATGTATATACACATGTATAGAATGGATACACACACACACACACACACCTCTATACATTTTTCTAAGTTATTTGAGATTTTTGCTATGCAGGCTTAAAATGTAAGTCCTGCTATGATCCCAGATTCAGACAAAATTATTCTAAAATTTATATGAAAAGGTAAAGGAACTACAATAGCTAAGACTGAAGGTGGGCACAGATGGTCCTCAGCCAGGAAGTGTTTTTGTCAGGTATTATTTTAAAGGTGCATTTTGGGGAAACAAACAAACAAAAAAAGACTCGTTTTGAAGACACAAGCAAACATGTCCCTCCCACAAGTATTTCAAAAAGCCATTCAGAAAGTCCATGGGCACACATGCTCTCACTGGAGCCCCCTGCAGGAATGAGTCAGGATTAAGTGGTTCCCTGGATGACAGCGTATGGCATGAAGCAAGCAGTTCAGTGAATATGCATTCAAAAGTAAGCTGCTTTCTTTCATACCCACCCACCTGGGGCTAGAATAGGCCCCAATGCTAAGAAGTACGTGATTAGGGGGGGAAAGAACAGTTGAACTGGGTGGGGTGGAGGAGGAGGGGTTGGAAGCTGGGACACTGCATTGAACCAGGGCTGTTCAAACCTTCAGTTTTACTTTAAGGTGCTTTGAGTACAGCCAGGAGAGACTCAGTGGCTCTGACCCTCTGCTCAGTGGACTCAGCAGCAGGAAAGTGGGAGGAGGCCCATCCAGGA
>NW_028167759.1:0-28820 GCF_964194135.1 Talpa europaea
CAGTTTCTACATCTCCTTCTTCTTCTTCTGTTTCTACTGCATGTTATGCTTTTTCAATTACTTCTTCTTCTGCTACTTCTTCTCGCATCTCCTTCAGCTTATTCTCCTGTTATTTTCTGCTTATTTTGCTTCTTCTTCTGTTATTTCTGCCTTTTCGGCTTATTCTTTCTGTTATTTCTGCTTTGTCGCCCTATTCTTTTTTCTATTTCTGCTTTTCCATCTAATTCTTCTGTTTTTTCTTCTTGTTCTTGTTCTTCTAGTTCTTCTTCTTCATCCGCTTTTCTACATTCCTTTCTTCTTCTTCATTTATCTCCTTCTGTTTCTTCTTCATTTTTCTGCTTTTTCCAATTCTTCTTATTCTACTGCTTCTGCTTCTTTCTTCAGCTTATTCTTCTGTTATTTGTGCCTTTTCATCTTATTCTTCTGTTTCTACTTCTTGTTCTTCTTCTTCTTCTAGTTCTCCTTGTACTTCTACATCCCCATCATCTTCTTCTTCATCTTCTTCTGTTTCTTCCGCATTGTCTGCATTTTCAATTACTTCATCGCTTCTTCTTCTCTGCTGCTGCTTCTTCATCTTATTCATGTGTTATTTCTGCTTTTTCGGCTTATTCTTTCTGTAATTTCTGCATTTTCGTCTTATGCTTCGGTTATTTTCCCTTTTTTTGGGGTTAATTTTCTGTTAGTTCTGCTTTTTTCGTCTTATTCTTTCGGGTTCCCCTTCTTGTTCTTCTTCTTCTTCTTGTAGTTCTACATCTCCTTCTCCTTCTTCTTCTGTTTCTTCTGCATGTTATGCTTTTTCAATTACTTCTTCTGCGGCTTCTTCTGAACCTTCCTCGGCTCTTATTCTTCTGTTATTTCTTCTTATTTTGCATATCCTTCTGTAATTTCTGCTTTTTCCACTTATTCCTCTGTTATTTCTGCTTTTTTGACCTATTCTTTTTTCTATTTCAGCTTTTTCATTCTATTCTTTCTGTTTCTTCTTCTCTGTTCTTCCTGTTCTTCTAGTTCTGCTTTTTCATCTGGTTGTTCTACATCTCCTTCTTCTGCTTCTTTATCTTCTTCTGCGTTTTCTGCATTTTCAATTACTTCTTCTCATGTGCGTTTTCATCTTATTCTTCTGTTTCTACTTCTTGTTCTTCTTCTTCTTCTAGTCCTTCTTGTTCTCCTTGTAGTTCTACATGCCCATCTTCTTCTTCTTCATCTTCTTCTGTTTCTTCCACATTTTCAATTACTTCATCTACTTCTTCTTCTGCTGCTGCTTCTTCAGCTTATTCAGGTGTTATTTCTGCTTTTTCGGCTTATTCTTCTGTAATTTCTGCATTTTCGGCTTATACTTCTGTTATTTCTCGTTTTTCGGCTTAATCTCTGTTATTTCTGCTTTTCGTCTTCTTCGGGTTCTACTTCTTGTTCTTCTTGTAGTTCTACATCTCCTTCTTCTTCTTCTGTTTCTTCTGCCTTTTATGCTTTTCCAATTACTTTTTCTTCTGTGGCTTCTTCAGATCCTTCTTCAGCTTATTCTTCTGTTACTTCTGCTTTTTTTTTTGGTATTCTTCTGTTATTTCTGCTTTTTCGGCTTATTCTTCTCTTATTTCTGCTTTTTCGGCCTATTCGTTTTCTATTTCTGCTTTTTCATCTAATTCTTCTGTTTCTTCTCTTGTTCTTCTAGTTCTTCTACTTCGGGTTGTTCTACATTCCTTCTTCTTCTTCTTCTTTATTTTCTTCTGTTTCTTCTGCATTTTCTGCTTTTCCAAATATTTCTTATTCTACTTCTGCTTTTCTTCAGCTTATTCTTCTGTGATTTCTGCGTTTTCATCTCATTTTTCTGTTTCTAATTCTTGTTCTTCTTGTTCTAGTTCCTCTTGTTCGTCTTGTAGTTCTACATCCCCTTCTTCTTCTTCTTCATCTTCTTCTGTATCTTCTGCAATTTCTGCTTTATCAATTACTTCAACTTCTTCTGTTTCTTCTGCTTCTTCTTCAGCTTATTCAAGTGTTATTCTGCCTTTTCGGATTATTATTCTGTAATTTCTGCTTTTTCATCTAATTCTTCTGTGTCTTCTTCTTCTTCTTCTTCTTTCTTCTTCTTCTTCTTCTTCTTCTTCTTCTTCTTCTTCTTCTTCTTCTTCTTCTTCTTCTTCTTCTTCTTCGTCTTCTTCTTCTTCTTCTTCTTCTTCTTCTTCTTCTTCTTCTTCTTCTTCTTCTTCTTCTTCTTCTTCTTCTTCTACTACTTGTTCTTCTTGTACTTCTTCATACCCTTCTTGGTCTTCTTTATCTTCTTCTATTTCTTCTGCTTTTTCTGCTTTGTAAATCACTTCTTCTTCTGCTTCTTCTACTCCTTCTTCAGCTTATTCTTCTGTTATTTGTGAGTTTCCATGATAGTCTTCTGTTTGTTCTTCTTGTTCTTCTAAGTCTTCTTGTTCTCCTTGTAGTTCTACTTCCCCATTTTCTTCTTCATCTTCTTCTGTTTCTTCCGCATTATCTGCATTTTCAATTACTTCATCGATTCGTCTTCTTCTGCTGCTTCTTCATCTTTTTCATGTGTTATTTCTGCTATTTCGGCTTCTTCTTCTGTAATTTTTGCATTTTCTTCTTATACTTCGGTTATTTTCCTTTTTCGGCTTAATCTTCTGTTAGTTCTGCTTTTCGTCTTATTCTTTGGTTTCTACTTCTTGTTCTTCTTGTTCATCTTGTTTTTCTTGCAGTTCTACATCTCCTTCTTCTTCTTCTGTTTCTACTGCATGTTATGCTTTTTCAATTACTTCTTCTTCTGCTACTTCTTCTGCATCTCCTTCAGCTTATTCTCCTGTTATTTCTGCTTATTTTGCTTCTTCTTCTGTTATTTCTGCTTTTCGGCTTATTCTTCTGTTATTTCTGCTTTGTCGCCCTATTCTTTTTCTATTTCTGCTTTTCCATCTAATTCTTCTGTTTTTTCTTCTTGTTCTTGTTCTTCTAGTTCTTCTTCTTCATCCGCTTTTCTACATTCCTTTCTTCTTCTTCTTTATCTCCTTCTGTTTCTTCTTCATTTTCTGCTTTTTCCAATCTTCTTATTCTACTGCTTCTGCTTTTCTTCAGCTTATTCTTCTGTTATTTGTGCCTTTTCATCTTATTCTTCTGTTTCTACTTCTTGTTCTTCTTCTTCTTCTAGTTCTCCTTGTACTTCTACATCCCCATCATCTTCTTCTTCATCTTCTTCTGTTTCTTCCGCATTGTCTGCATTTTCAATTACTTCATCGCTTCTTCTTCTGCTGCTGCTTCTTCATCTTATTCATGTGTTATTTCTGCTTTTTCGGCTTATTCTTCTGTAATTTCTGCATTTTCGTCTTATGCTTCGGTTATTTTCCTTTTTTGGGTTAATTTTCTGTTAGTTCTGCTTTTTCGTCTTATTCTTCGGGTTCCCCTTCTTGTTCTTCTTCTTCTTCTTGTAGTTCTACATCTCCTTCTCCTTCTTCTTCTGTTTCTTCTGCATGTTATGCTTTTTCAATTACTTCTTCTTCTGCGGCTTCTTCTGAACCTTCCTCGGCTTATTCTTCTGTTATTTCTTCTTATTTTGCGTATCCTTCTGTAATTTCTGCTTTTTCCGCTTATTCTTCTGTTATTTCTGCTTTTTCGACCTATTATTTTTCTATTTCGGCTTTTTCATCTAATTCTTCTGTTTCTTCTTCTTGTTCTTCCTGTTCTTCTAGTTCTGCTTTTTCATCTGGTTGTTCTACATCTCCTTCTTCTGCTTCTTTATCTTCTTCTGCGTTTTCTGCATTTTCAATCACTTCTTCTCATGTGCGTTTTCATCTCATTCTTCTGTTTCTACTTCTTGTTCTTCTTCTTCTTCTAGTACTTCTTGTTCTCCTTGTAGTTCTACATGCCCATCTTCTTCTTCTTCATCTTCTTCTGTTTCTTCCACATTTTAAATTACTTCATCTACTTCTTCTTCTGCTGCTGCTTCTTCAGCTTATTCATGTGTTATTTCTGCTTTTTCGGCTTATTCTTCTGTAATTTCTGCATTTTCGCCTTATACTTCTGTTATTTCTCGTTTTTCGGCTTAATCTCTGTTATTTCTGCTTTTCGTCTTCTTCGGGTTCTACTTCTTGTTCTTCTTGTAGTTCTACATCTCCTTCTTCTTCTTCTGTTTCTTCTGCCTTTTATGCTTTTTCAATTACTTTTTCTTCTGTGGCTTCTTCAGATCCTTCTTCAGCTTATTCTTCTGTTACTTCTGCTTTTTTTTTGGTATTCTTCTGTTATTTCTGCTTTTTCGGCTTATTCTTCTCTTATTTCTGCTTTTTCGGCCTATTCGTTTTCTATTTCTGCTTTTTCATCTAATTCTTCTGTTTCTTCTCTTGTTCTTCTAGTTCTTCTTCTTCGGGTTGTTCTACATTCCTTCTTCTTCTTCTTCTTTATTTTCTTCTGTTTCTTCTGCATTTTCTGCTTTTCCAAATATTTCTTATTCTACTTCTGCTTTTCTTCAGCTTATTCTTCTGTGATTTCTGCGTTTTCATCTCATTTTTCTGTTTCTAATTCTTGTTCTTCTTGTTCTAGTTCCTCTTGTTCGTCTTGTAGTTCTAATCCCCTTCTTCTTCTTCTTCTTCATCTTCTTTGTATCTTCTGCAATTTCTGCTTTATCAATTACTTCAACTTCTTCTGTTTCTTCTGCTTCCTCTTCAGCTTACTCAAGTGTTATTCTGCCTTTTCGGCTTATTCTTCTGTAATTTCTGCTTTTTCATCTAATTCTTCTGTGCTTCTTCTTCTTCTTCTTCTTCTTCTTCTTCTTCTTCTTCTTCTTCTTCTTCTTCTTCTTCTTCTTCTTCTTCTTCTTCTTCTTCTTCTTCTTCTTCTTCTTCTTCTTCTTCTTCTTCTTCTTCTTCTTCTTCTTCTTCTTCTCTTTTCTTCTTTTCTTCTTCTTCTTCTTCTTCTTGTTCTTCTTGTACTTCTTCATACCCTTCTTGGTCTTCTTTATCTTCTTCTATTTCTTCTGCTTTTTCTGCTTTGTAAATCACTTCTTCTTCTGCTTCTTCTACTCCTTCTTCAGCTTATTCTTCTGTTATTTGTGAGTTTCCATGATAGTCTTCTGTTTGTTCTTCTTGTTCTTCTAAGTCTTCTTGTTCTCCTTGTAGTTCTACTTCCCCATTTTCTTCTTCATCTTCTTCTGTTTCTTCCGCATTATCTGCATTTTTCAATTACTTCACATCGATTCGTCTTCTTCTGCTGCTTCTTCATCTTTTTCATGTGTTATTTCTGCTATTTCGGCTTCTTCTTCTGTAATTTTTGCATTTTCTTCTTATACTTCGGTTATTTTCCTTTTTCGGCTTAATCTTCTGTTAGTTCTGCTTTTCGTCTTATTCTTTGGTTTCTACTTCTTGTTCTTCTTGTTCATCTTGTTTTCTTGCAGTTCTACATCTCCTTCTTCTTCTTCTGTTTCTACTGCATGTTATGCTTTTTCAATTACTTCTTCTTCTGCTACTTCTTCTGCATCTCCTTCAGCTTATTCTCCTGTTATTTCTGCTTATTTTGCTTCTTCTTCTGTTTTTGCTTTTCGGCTTATTCTTCTGTTATTTCTGCTTTGTCGCCCTATTTCTTTTTCTATTTCTGCTTTTCCATCTAATTCTTCTGTTTTTTCTTCTGTTCTTGTTCTTCTAGTTCTTCCTTCTTCATCCGCTTTTCTACATTCCTTTCTTCTTCTTCTTTATTCCTTCTGTTTCTTCTTCATTTTCTGCTTATTCCAATCTTCTTATTCTACTGCTTCTGCTTTTCTTCAGCTTATTCTTCTGTTATTTGTGCCTTTTCATCTTATTCTTCTGTTTCTACTTCTTGTTCTTCTTCCTTCTTCTAGTTCTCCTTGTACTTCTACATCCCATCATCTTCTTCTTCATCTTCTTCTGTTTCTTCGCATTGTCTGCATTTTCAATTACTTCATCGCTTCTTCTTCTGCTGCTGCTTCTTCATCTTATTCATGTGTTTTTTCTGCTTTTTCGGCTTATTCTTCTGTAATTTCTGCAATTTCGTCTTATGCTTCGGTTATTTTCCTTTTTTGGGTTAATTTTCTGTTAGTTCTGCTTTTTCGTCTTATTCTTTCGGGTTCCCCTTCTTGTTCTTCTTCTTCTTCTTGTAGTTCTACATCTCCTTCTCCTTCTTCTTCTGTTTCTTCTGCATGTTATGCTTTTTCAATTACTTCTTCTGCGGCTTCTTCTGAACCTTCCTCGGCTTATTCTTCTGTTATTTCTTCTTATTTTGCATATCCTTCTGTAATTTCTTCTTTTTCCGCTTATTCCTCTGTTATTTCTGCTTTTTTGACCTATTCTTTTTCTATTTCAGCTTTTTCATCTAATTCTTCTGTTTCTTCTTCTTGTTCTTCCTGTTCTTCTAGTTCTGCTTTTTCATCTGGTTGTTCTACATCTCCTTCTTCTGCTTCTTTATCTTCTTCTGCGTTTTCTGCATTTTCAATTACTTCTTCTCATGTGCGTTTTCATCTTATTCTTCTGTTTCTACTTCTTGTTCTTCTTCTTCTTCTAGTCCTTCTTGTTCTCCTTGTAGTTCTACATCCCCATCTTCTTCTTCTTCATCTTCTTCTGTTTCTTCCACATTTTCAATTACTTCATCTACTTCTTCTTCTGCTGCTGCTTCTTCAGCTTATTCAGGTGTTATTTCTGCTTTTTCGGCTTATTCTTCTGTAATTTCTGCATTTTCGGCTTATACTTCTGTTATTTCTCGTTTTTCGGCTTAATCTCTGTTATTTCTGCTTTTCGTCTTCTTCGGGTTCTACTTCTTGTTCTTCTTGTAGTTCTACATCTCCTTCTTCTTCTTCTGTTTCTTCTGCCTTTTATGCTTTTCCAATTACTTTTTCTTCTGTGGCTTCTTCAGATCCTTCTTCAGCTTATTCTTCTGTTACTTCTGCTTTTTTTTTTGGTATTCTTCTGTTATTTCTGCTTTTTCGGCTTATTCTTCTCTTATTTCTGCTTTTTCGGCCTATTCGTTTTCTATTTCTGCTTTTTCATCTAATTCTTCTGTTTCTTCTCTTGTTCTTCTAGTTCTTCTACTTCGGGTTGTTCTACATTCCTTCTTCTTCTTCTTCTTTATTTTCTTCTGTTTCTTCTGCATTTTCTGCTTTTCCAAATATTTCTTATTCTACTTCTGCTTTTCTTCAGCTTATTCTTCTGTGATTTCTGCGTTTTCATCTCATTTTTCTGTTTCTAATTCTTGTTCTTCTTGTTCTAGTTCCTCTTGATCGTCTTGTAGTTCTACATCCCCTTCTTCTTCTTCTTCATCTTCTTCTGTATCTTCTGCAATTTCTGCTTTATCAATTACTTCAACTTCTTCTGTTTCTTCTGCTTCTTCTTCAGCTTATTCAAGTGTTATTCTGCCTTTTCGGATTATTATTCTGTAATTTCTGCTTTTTCATCTAATTCTTCTGTGTCTTCTTCTTCTTCTTCTTCTTCTTCTTCTTCTTCTTCTTCTTCTTCTTCTTCTTCTTCTTCTTCTTCTTCTTCTTCTTCTTCTTCTTCTTCTTCTTCTTCTTCTTCTTCTTCTTCTTCTTCTTCTTCTTCTTCTTCTACTACTTGTTCTTCTTGTACTTCTTCATACCCTTCTTGGTCTTCTTTATCTTCTTCTATTTCTTCTGCTTTTTCTGCTTTGTAAATCACTTCTTCTTCTGCTTCTTCTACTCCTTCTTCAGCTTATTCTTCTGTTATTTGTGAGTTTCCATGATAGTCTTCTGTTTGTTCTTCTTGTTCTTCTAAGTCTTCTTGTTCTCCTTGTAGTTCTACTTCCCCATTTTCTTCTTCATCTTCTTCTGTTTCTTCCGCATTATCTGCATTTTCAATTACTTCATCGATTCGTCTTCTTCTGCTGCTTCTTCATCTTTTTCATGTGTTATTTCTGCTATTTCGGCTTCTTCTTCTGTAATTTTTGCATTTTCTTCTTATACTTCGGTTATTTTCCTTTTTCGGCTTAATCTTCTGTTAGTTCTGCTTTTCGTCTTATTCTTTGGTTTCTACTTCTTGTTCTTCTTGTTCATCTTGTTTTTCTTGCAGTTCTACATCTCCTTCTTCTTCTTCTGTTTCTACTGCATGTTATGCTTTTTCAATTACTTCTTCTTCTGCTACTTCTTCTGCATCTCCTTCAGCTTATTCTCCTGTTATTTCTGCTTATTTTGCTTCTTCTTCTGTTATTTCTGCTTTTCGGCTTATTCTTCTGTTATTTCTGCTTTGTCGCCCTATTCTTTTTCTATTTCTGCTTTTCCATCTAATTCTTCTGTTTTTTCTTCTTGTTCTTGTTCTTCTAGTTCTTCTTCTTCATCCGCTTTTCTACATTCCTTTCTTCTTCTTCTTTATCTCCTTCTGTTTCTTCTTCATTTTCTGCTTATTCCAATCTTCTTATTGTACTGCTTCTGCTTTTCTTCAGCTTATTCTTCTGTTATTTGTGCCTTTTCATCTTATTCTTCTGTTTCTACTTCTTGTTCTTCTTCTTCTTCTAGTTCTCCTTGTACTTCTACATCCCCATCATCTTCTTCTTCATCTTCTTCTGTTTCTTCCGCATTGTCTGCATTTTCAATTACTTCATCGCTTCTTCTTCTGCTGCTGCTTCTTCATCTTATTCATGTGTTTTTTCTGCTTTTTCGGCTTATTCTTCTGTAATTTCTGCATTTTCGTCTTATGCTTCGGTTATTTTCCTTTTTTGGGTTAATTTTCTGTTAGTTCTGCTTTTTCGTCTTATTCTTCGGGTTCCCCTTCTTGTTCTTCTTCTTCTTCTTGTAGTTCTACCCTCCTTCTCCTTCTTCTTCTGTTTCTTCTGCATGTTATGCTTTTTCAATTACTTCTTCTGCGGTCTTCTGAACCTTCCTCGGCTTATTCTTCTGTTATTTCTTCTTATTTTGCGTATCCTTCTGTAATTTCTGCTTTTTCCGCTTATTCTTCTGTTATTTCTGCTTTTTTGACCTATTCTTTTTCTATTTCGGCTTTTTCATCTAATTCTTCTGTTTCTTCTTCTTGTTCTTCCTGTTCTTCTAGTTCTGCTTTTCATCTGGTTGTTCTACATCTCCTTCTTCTGCTTCTTTATCTTCTTCTGCGTTTTCTGCATTTTCAATCACTTCTTCTTATGTGCGTTTTCATCTTATTCTTCTGTTTCTACTTCTTGTTCTTCTTCTTCTTCTAGTCCTTCTTTTTGTCCTTGTAGTTCTACATCCCCATCTTCTTCTTCTTCATCTTCTTCTGTTTCTTCCACATTTTCAATTACTTCATCTACTTCTTCTTCTGCTGCTGCTTCTTCAGCTTATTCAGGTGTTATTTCTGCTTTTTCGGCTTATTCTTCTGTAATTTCTGCATTTTCGGCTTATACTTCTGTTATTTCTCGTTTTTCGGCTTAATCTCTGTTATTTCTGCTTTTCGTCTTCTTCGGGTTCTACTTCTTGTTCTTCTTGTAGTTCTATATCTCCTTCTTCTTCTTCTGTTTCTTCTGCCTTTTATGCTTTTCCAATTACTTTTTCTTCTGTGGCTTCTTCAGAACCTTCTTCAGCTTATTCTTCTGTTACTTCTGCTTTTTTTTTTGGTATTCTTCTGTTATTTCTGCTTTTTCGGCTTATTCTTCTCTTATTTCTGCTTTTTCGGCCTATTCGTTTTCTATTTCTGCTTTTTCATCTAATTCTTCTGTTTCTTCTCTTGTTCTTCTAGTTCTTCTACTTCGGGTTGTTCTACATTCCTTCTTCTTCTTCTTCTTTATTTTCTTCTGTTTCTTCTGCATTTTCTGCTTTTCCAAATATTTCTTATTCTACTTCTGCTTTTCTTCAGCTTATTCTTCTGTGATTTCTGCGTTTTCATCTCATTTTTCTGTTTCTAATTCTTGTTCTTCTTGTTCTAGTTCCTCTTGTTCGTCTTGTAGTTCTACATCCCCTTCTTCTTCTTCTTCTTCATCTTCTTCTGTATCTTCTGCAATTTCTGCTTTATCAATTACTTCAACTTCTTCTGTTTCTTCTGCTTCTTCTTCAGCTTATTCAAGTGTTATTCTGCCTTTTCGGCTTATTCTTCTGTAATTTCTGCTTTTTCATCTAATTCTTCTGTGTCTTCTTCTTCTTCTTCTTCTTCTTCTTCTTCTTCTTCTTCTTCTTCTTCTTCTTCTTCTTCTTCTTCTTCTTCTTCTTCTTCTTCTTCTTCTTCTTCTTCTTCTACTACTTGTTCTTCTTGTACTTCTTCTTCTTCTTCTTCTACTACTACTACTTGTTCTTCTTGTAATTCTTCATACCCTTCTTGGACTTCTTTATCTTCTTCTATTTCTTCTGCTTTTTCTGCTTTGTAAATCACTTCTTCTTCTGCTTCTTCTACTCCTTCTTCAGCTTATTCTTCTGTTATTTGTGAGTTTCCATGATAGTCTTCTGTTTGTTCTTCTTGTTCTTCTAAGTCTTCTTGTTCTCCTTGTAGTTCTACATCCCCATTTTCTTCTTCATCTTCTTCTGTTTCTTCCGCATTAGCTGCATTTTCAATTACTTCATCGATTCGTCTTCTTCTGCTGCTTCTTCATCTTTTTCATGTGTTATTTCTGCTATTTCGGCTTCTTCTTCTGTAATTTCTGCTTTTTCTTCTTATACTTCGGTTATTTCCCTTTTTCGGCTTAATCTTCTGTTAGTTCTGCTTTTCGTCTTATTCTTTGGTTTCTACTTCTTGTTCTTCTTGTTCATCTTGTTTTTCTTGCAGTTCTACATCTCCTTCTTCTTCTTCTGTTTCTACTGCATGTTATGCTTTTTCAATTACTTCTTCTTCTGCTACTTCTTCTGCATCTCCTTCAGCTTATTCTCCTGTTATTTCTGCTTATTTTGCTTCTTCTGTTATTTCTGCTTTTCGGCTTATTCTTCTGTTATTTCTGCTTTGTCGCCCTATTCTTTTTCTATTTCTGCTTTTCCATCTAATTCTTCTGTTTTTTCTTCTTGTTCTTGTTCTTCTAGTTCTTCTTCTTCATCCGCTTTTCTACATTCCTTTCTTCTTCTTCTTTATCTCCTTCTGTTTCTTCTTCATTTTCTGCTTTTTCCAATCTTCTTATTCTACTGCTTCTGCTTTTCTTCAGCTTATTCTTCTGTTATTTGTGCCTTTTCATCTTATTCTTCTGTTTCTACTTCTTGTTCTTCTTCTTCTTCTAGTTCTCCTTGTACTTCTACAGCCCCATCATCTTCTTCTTCATCTTCTTCTGTTTCTTCCGCATTGTCTGCATTTTCAATTACTTCATCGCTTCTTCTTCTGCTGCTGCTTCTTCATCTTATTCATGTGTTATTTCTGCTTTTTCGGCTTATTCTTCTGTAATTTCTGCATTTTCGTCTTATGCTTCGGTTATTTTCCTTTTTTGGGTTAATTTTCTGTTAGTTCTGCTTTTTCGTCTTATTCTTCGGGTTCCCCTTCTTGTTCTTCTTCTTCTTCTTGTAGTTCTACATCTCCTTCTCCTTCTTCTTCTGTTTCTTCTGCATGTTATGCTTTTTCAATTACTTCTTCTTCTGCGGCTTCTTCTGAACCTTCCTCGGCTTATTCTTCTGTTATTTCTTCTTATTTTGCGTATCCTTCTGTAATTTCTGCTTTTTCCGCTTATTCTTCTGTTATTTCTGCTTTTTCGACCTATTATTTTTCTATTTCGGCTTTTTCATCTAATTCTTCTGTTTCTTCTTCTTGTTCTTCCTGTTCTTCTAGTTCTGCTTTTTCATCTGGTTGTTCTACATCTCCTTCTTCTGCTTCTTTATCTTCTTCTGCGTTTTCTGCATTTTCAATCACTTCTTCTCATGTGCGTTTTCATCTCATTCTTCTGTTTCTACTTCTTGTTCTTCTTCTTCTTCTAGTACTTCTTGTTCTCCTTGTAGTTCTACATGCCCATCTTCTTCTTCTTCATCTTCTTCTGTTTCTTCCACATTTTAAATTACTTCATCTACTTCTTCTTCTGCTGCTGCTTCTTCAGCTTATTCATGTGTTATTTCTGCTTTTTCGGCTTATTCTTCTGTAATTTCTGCATTTTCGCCTTATACTTCTGTTATTTCTCGTTTTTCGGCTTAATCTCTGTTATTTCTGCTTTTCGTCTTCTTCGGGTTCTACTTCTTGTTCTTCTTGTAGTTCTACATCTCCTTCTTCTTCTTCTGTTTCTTCTGCCTTTTATGCTTTTTCAATTACTTTTTCTTCTGTGGCTTCTTCAGATCCTTCTTCAGCTTATTCTTCTGTTACTTCTGCTTTTTTTTTGGTATTCTTCTGTTATTTCTGCTTTTTCGGCTTATTCTTCTCTTATTTCTGCTTTTTCGGCCTATTCGTTTTCTATTTCTGCTTTTTCATCTAATTCTTCTGTTTCTTCTCTTGTTCTTCTAGTTCTTCTTCTTCGGGTTGTTCTACATTCCTTCTTCTTCTTCTTCTTTATTTTCTTCTGTTTCTTCTGCATTTTCTGCTTTTCCAAATATTTCTTATTCTACTTCTGCTTTTCTTCAGCTTATTCTTCTGTGATTTCTGCGTTTTCATCTCATTTTTCTGTTTCTAATTCTTGTTCTTCTTGTTCTAGTTCCTCTTGTTCGTCTTGTAGTTCTAATCCCCTTCTTCTTCTTCTTCTTCATCTTCTTTGTATCTTCTGCAATTTCTGCTTTATCAATTACTTCAACTTCTTCTGTTTCTTCTGCTTCCTCTTCAGCTTATTCAAGTGTTATTCTGCCTTTTCGGCTTATTCTTCTGTAATTTCTGCTTTTTCATCTAATTCTTCTGTGTCTTCTTCTTCTTCTTCTTCTTCTTCTTCTTCTTCTTCTTCTTCTTCTTCTTCTTCTTCTTCTTCTTCTTCTTCTTCTTCTTCTTCTTCTTCTTCTTCTTCTTCTTCTTCTTCTTCTTCTTCTTCTTCTTCTTCTTCTTCTTCTTCTTGTTCTTCTTGTACTTCTTCATACCCTTCTTGGTCTTCTTTATCTTCTTCTATTTCTTCTGCTTTTTCTGCTTTGTAAATCACTTCTTCTTCTGCTTCTTCTACTCCTTCTTCAGCTTATTCTTCTGTTATTTGTGAGTTTCCATGATAGTCTTCTGTTTGTTCTTCTTGTTCTTCTAAGTCTTCTTGTTCTCCTTGTAGTTCTACTTCCCCATTTTCTTCTTCATCTTCTTCTGTTTCTTCCGCATTATCTGCATTTTCAATTACTTCATCGATTCGTCTTCTTCTGCTGCTTCTTCATCTTTTTCATGTGTTATTTCTGCTATTTCGGCTTCTTCTTCTGTAATTTTTGCATTTTCTTCTTATACTTCGGTTATTTTCCTTTTTCGGCTTAATCTTCTGTTAGTTCTGCTTTTCGTCTTATTCTTTGGTTTCTACTTCTTGTTCTTCTTGTTCATCTTGTTTTTCTTGCAGTTCTACATCTCCTTCTTCTTCTTCTGTTTCTACTGCATGTTATGCTTTTTCAATTACTTCTTCTTCTGCTACTTCTTCTGCATCTCCTTCAGCTTATTCTCCTGTTATTTCTGCTTATTTTGCTTCTTCTTCTGTTATTTCTGCTTTTCGGCTTATTCTTCTGTTATTTCTGCTTTGTCGCCCTATTCTTTTTCTATTTCTGCTTTTCCATCTAATTCTTCTGTTTTTTCTTCTTGTTCTTGTTCTTCTAGTTCTTCTTCTTCATCCGCTTTTCTACATTCCTTTCTTCTTCTTCTTTATCTCCTTCTGTTTCTTCTTCATTTTCTGCTTATTCCAATCTTCTTATTGTACTGCTTCTGCTTTTCTTCAGCTTATTCTTCTGTTATTTGTGCCTTTTCATCTTATTCTTCTGTTTCTACTTCTTGTTCTTCTTCTTCTTCTAGTTCTCCTTGTACTTCTACAGCCCCATCATCTTCTTCTTCATCTTCTTCTGTTTCTTCCGCATTGTCTGCATTTTCAATTACTTCATCGCTTCTTCTTCTGCTGCTGCTTCTTCATCTTATTCATGTGTTATTTCTGCTTTTTCGGCTTATTCTTCTGTAATTTCTGCATTTTCGTCTTATGCTTCGGTTATTTTCCTTTTTTGGGTTAATTTTCTGTTAGTTCTGCTTTTTCGTCTTATTCTTCGGGTTCCCCTTCTTGTTCGTCTTCTTCTTCTTGTAGTTCTACATCTCCTTCTCCTTCTTCTTCTGTTTCTTCTGCATGTTATGCTTTTTCAATTACTTCTTCTTCTGCGGCTTCTTCTGAACCTTCCTCGGCTTATTCTTCTGTTATTTCTTCTTATTTTGCGTATCCTTCTGTAATTTCTGCTTTTTCCGCTTATTCTTCTGTTATTTCTGCTTTTTCGACCTATTATTTTTCTATTTCGGCTTTTTCATCTAATTCTTCTGTTTCTTCTTCTTGTTCTTCCTGTTCTTCTAGTTCTGCTTTTTCATCTGGTTGTTCTACATCTCCTTCTTCTGCTTCTTTATCTTCTTCTGCGTTTTCTGCATTTTCAATCACTTCTTCTCATGTGCGTTTTCATCTCATTCTTCTGTTTCTACTTCTTGTTCTTCTTCTTCTTCTAGTACTTCTTGTTCTCCTTGTAGTTCTACATGCCCATCTTCTTCTTCTTCATCTTCTTCTGTTTCTTCCACATTTTAAATTACTTCATCTACTTCTTCTTCTGCTGCTGCTTCTTCAGCTTATTCATGTGTTATTTCTGCTTTTTCGGCTTATTCTTCTGTAATTTCTGCATTTTCGCCTTATACTTCTGTTATTTCTCGTTTTTCGGCTTAATCTCTGTTATTTCTGCTTTTCGTCTTCTTCGGGTTCTACTTCTTGTTCTTCTTGTAGTTCTACATCTCCTTCTTCTTCTTCTGTTTCTTCTGCCTTTTATGCTTTTTCAATTACTTTTTCTTCTGTGGCTTCTTCAGATCCTTCTTCAGCTTATTCTTCTGTTACTTCTGCTTTTTTTTTGGTATTCTTCTGTTATTTCTGCTTTTTCGGCTTATTCTTCTCTTATTTCTGCTTTTTCGGCCTATTCGTTTTCTATTTCTGCTTTTTCATCTAATTCTTCTGTTTCTTCTCTTGTTCTTCTAGTTCTTCTTCTTCGGGTTGTTCTACATTCCTTCTTCTTCTTCTTCTTTATTTTCTTCTGTTTCTTCTGCATTTTCTGCTTTTCCAAATATTTCTTATTCTACTTCTGCTTTTCTTCAGCTTATTCTTCTGTGATTTCTGCGTTTTCATCTCATTTTTCTGTTTCTAATTCTTGTTCTTCTTGTTCTAGTTCCTCTTGTTCGTCTTGTAGTTCTAATCCCCTTCTTCTTCTTCTTCTTCATCTTCTTTGTATCTTCTGCAATTTCTGCTTTATCAATTACTTCAACTTCTTCTGTTTCTTCTGCTTCCTCTTCAGCTTATTCAAGTGTTATTCTGCCTTTTCGGCTTATTCTTCTGTAATTTCTGCTTTTTCATCTAATTCTTCTGTGTCTTCTTCTTCTTCTTCTTCTTCTTCTTCTTCTTCTTCTTCTTCTTCTTCTTCTTCTTCTTCTTCTTCTTCTTCTTCTTCTTCTTCTTCTTCTTCTTCTTCTTCTTCTTCTTCTTCTTCTTCTTCTTCTTCTTCTTCTTCTTCTTCTTCTTCTTCTTCTTCTTCTTCTTCTTCTTCTTCTTCTTCTTCTTGTTCTTCTTGTACTTCTTCATACCCTTCTTGGTCTTCTTTATCTTCTTCTATTTCTTCTGCTTTTTCTGCTTTGTAAATCACTTCTTCTTCTGCTTCTTCTACTCCTTCTTCAGCTTATTCTTCTGTTATTTGTGAGTTTCCATGATAGTCTTCTGTTTGTTCTTCTTGTTCTTCTAAGTCTTCTTGTTCTCCTTGTAGTTCTACTTCCCCATTTTCTTCTTCATCTTCTTCTGTTTCTTCCGCATTATCTGCATTTTCAATTACTTCATCGATTCGTCTTCTTCTGCTGCTTCTTCATCTTTTTCATGTGTTATTTCTGCTATTTCGGCTTCTTCTTCTGTAATTTTTGCATTTTCTTCTTATACTTCGGTTATTTTCCTTTTTCGGCTTAATCTTCTGTTAGTTCTGCTTTTCGTCTTATTCTTTGGTTTCTACTTCTTGTTCTTCTTGTTCATCTTGTTTTTCTTGCAGTTCTACATCTCCTTCTTCTTCTTCTGTTTCTACTGCATGTTATGCTTTTTCAATTACTTCTTCTTCTGCTACTTCTTCTGCATCTCCTTCAGCTTATTCTCCTGTTATTTCTGCTTATTTTGCTTCTTCTTCTGTTATTTCTGCTTTACGGCTTATTCTTCTGTTATTTCTGCTTTGTCGCCCTATTCTTTTTCTATTTCTGCTTTTCCATCTAATTCTTCTGTTTTTTCTTCTTGTTCTTGTTCTTCTAGTTCTTCTTCTTCATCCGCTTTTCTACATTCCTTTCTTCTTCTTCTTTATCTCCTTCTGTTTCTTCTTCATTTTCTGCTTATTCCAATCTTCTTATTGTACTGCTTCTGCTTTTCTTCAGCTTATTCTTCTGTTATTTGTGCCTTTTCATCTTATTCTTCTGTTTCTACTTCTTGTTCTTCTTCTTCTTCTAGTTCTCCTTGTACTTCTACATCCCCATCATCTTCTTCTTCATCTTCTTCTGTTTCTTCCGCATTGTCTGCATTTTCAATTACTTCATCGCTTCTTCTTCTGCTGCTGCTTCTTCATCTTATTCATGTGCTATTTCTGCTTTTTCGGCTTATTCTTCTGTAATTTCTGCATTTTCGTCTTATGCTTCGGTTATTTTCCTTTTTTGGGTTAATTTTCTGTTAGTTCTGCTTTTTCGTCTTATTCTTCGGGTTCCCCTTCTTGTTCTTCTTCTTCTTCTTGTAGTTCTACATCTCCTTCTCCTTCTTCTTCTGTTTCTTCTGCATGTTATGCTTTTTCAATTACTTCTTCTGCGGCTTCTTCTGAACCTTCCTCGGCTTATTCTTCTGTTATTTCTTCTTATTTTGCATATCCTTCTGTAATTTCTGCTTTTTCCGCTTATTCCTCTGTTATTTCTGCTTTTTTGACCTATTCTTTTTCTATTTCAGCTTTTTCATCTAATTCTTCTGTTTCTTCTTCTTGTTCTTCCTGTTCTTCTAGTTCTGCTTTTTCATCTGGTTGTTCTACATCTCCTTCTTCTGCTTCTTTATCTTCTTCTGCGTTTTCTGCATTTTCAATTACTTCTTCTCATGTGCGTTTTCATCTTATTCTTCTGTTTCTACTTCTTGTTCTTCTTCTTCTTCTAGTCCTTCTTGTTCTCCTTGTAGTTCTACATCCCCATCTTCTTCTTCTTCATCTTCTTCTGTTTCTTCCACATTTTCAATTACTTCATCTACTTCTTCTTCTGCTGCTGCTTCTTCAGCTTATTCAGGTGTTATTTCTGCTTTTTCGGCTTATTCTTCTGTAATTTCTGCATTTTCGGCTTATACTTCTGTTATTTCTCGTTTTTCGGCTTAATCTCTGTTATTTCTGCTTTTCGTCTTCTTCGGGTTCTACTACTTGTTCTTCTTGTAGTTCTACATCTCCTTCTTCTTCTTCTGTTTCTTCTGCCTTTTATGCTTTTCCAATTACTTTTTCTTCTGTGGCTTCTTCAGATCCTTCTTCAGCTTATTCTTCTGTTACTTCTGCTTTTTTTTTGGTATTCTTCTGTTATTTCTGCTTTTTCGGCTTATTCGTCTCTTATTTCTGCTTTTTCGGCCTATTCGTTTTCTATTTCTGCTTTTTCATCTAATTCTTCTGTTTCTTCTCTTGTTCTTCTAGTTCTTCTACTTCGGGTTGTTCTACATTCCTTCTTCTTCTTCTTCTTTATTTTCTTCTGTTTCTTCTGCATTTTCTGCTTTTCCAAATATTTCTTATTCTACTTCTGCTTTTCTTCAGCTTATTCTTCTGTGATTTCTGCGTTTTCATCTCATTTTTCTGTTTCTAATTCTTCTTCTTGTTCTAGTTCCTCTTGTTCGTCTTGTAGTTCTACATCCCCTTCTTCTTCTTCTTCATCTTCTTCTGTATCTTCTGCAATTTCTGCTTTATCAATTACTTCAACTTCTTCTGTTTCTTCTGCTTCTTCTTCAGCTTATTCAAGTGTTATTCTGCCTTTTCGGATTATTATTCTGTAATTTCTGCTTTTTCATCTAATTCTTCTGTGTCTTCTTCTTCTTCTTCTTCTTCTTCTTCTTCTTCTTCTTCTTCTTCTTCTTCTTCTTCTTCTTCTTCTTCTTCTTCTTCTTCTTCTTCTTCTTCTTCTTCTTCTTCTTCTTCTTCTTCTTCTTCTTCTTCTTCTTCTTCTTCTTCTTCTTCTTCTTCTTCTTCTTCTTCTTCTTCTTCTTCTTGTTCTTCTTGTACTTCTTCATACCCTTCTTGGTCTTCTTTATCTTCTTCTATTTCTTCTGCTTTTTCTGCTTTGTAAATCACTTCTTCTTCTGCTTCTTCTACTCCTTCTTCAGCTTATTCTTCTGTTATTTGTGAGTTTCCATGATAGTCTTCTGTTTGTTCTTCTTGTTCTTCTAAGTCTTCTTGTTCTCCTTGTAGTTCTACTTCCCCATTTTCTTCTTCATCTTCTTCTGTTTCTTCCGCATTATCTGCATTTTCAATTACTTCATCGATTCGTCTTCTTCTGCTGCTTCTTCATCTTTTTCATGTGTTATTTCTGCTATTTCGGCTTCTTCTTCTGTAATTTTTGCATTTTCTTCTTATACTTCGGTTATTTTCCTTTTTCGGCTTAATCTTCTGTTAGTTCTGCTTTTCGTCTTATTCTTTGGTTTCTACTTCTTGTTCTTCTTGTTCATCTTGTTTTTCTTGCAGTTCTACATCTCCTTCTTCTTCTTCTGTTTCTACTGCATGTTATGCTTTTTCAATTACTTCTTCTTCTGCTACTTCTTCTGCATCTCCTTCAGCTTATTCTCCTGTTATTTCTGCTTATTTTGCTTCTTCTTCTGTTATTTCTGCTTTTCGGCTTATTCTTCTGTTATTTCTGCTTTGTCGCCCTATTCTTTTTCTATTTCTGCTTTTCCATCTAATTCTTCTGTTTTTTCTTCTTGTTCTTGTTCTTCTAGTTCTTCTTCTTCATCCGCTTTTCTACATTCCTTTCTTCTTCTTCTTTATCTCCTTCTGTTTCTTCTTCATTTTCTGCTTATTCCAATCTTCTTATTCTACTGCTTCTGCTTTTCTTCAGCTTATTCTTCTGTTATTTGTGCCTTTTCATCTTATTCTTCTGTTTCTACTTCTTGTTCTTCTTCTTCTTCTAGTTCTCCTTGTACTTCTACATCCCCATCATCTTCTTCTTCATCTTCTTCTGTTTCTTCCGCATTGTCTGCATTTTCAATTACTTCATCGCTTCTTCTTCTGCTGCTGCTTCTTCATCTTATTCATGTGTTTTTTCTGCTTTTTCGGCTTATTCTTCTGTAATTTCTGCATTTTCGTCTTATGCTTCGGTTATTTTCCTTTTTTGGGTTAATTTTCTGTTAGTTCTGCTTTTTCGTCTTATTCTTCGGGTTCCCCTTCTTGTTCTTCTTCTTCTTCTTGTAGTTCTACATCTCCTTCTCCTTCTTCTTCTGTTTCTTCTGCATGTTATGCTTTTTCAATTACTTCTTCTGCGGCTTCTTCTGAACCTTCCTCGGCTTATTCTTCTGTTATTTCTTCTTATTTTGCATATCCTTCTGTAATTTCTTCTTTTTCCGCTTATTCCTCTGTTATTTCTGCTTTTTTTGACCTATTCTTTTTCTATTTCAGCTTTTTCATCTAATTCTTCTGTTTCTTCTTCTTGTTCTTCCTGTTCTTCTAGTTCTGCTTTTTCATCTGGTTGTTCTACATCTCCTTCTTCTGCTTCTTTATCTTCTTCTGCGTTTTCTGCATTTTCAATTACTTCTTCTCATGTGCGTTTTCATCTTATTCTTCTGTTTCTACTTCTTGTTCTTCTTCTTCTTCTAGTCCTTCTTGTTCTCCTTGTAGTTCTACATCCCCATCTTCTTCTTCTTCATCTTCTTCTGTTTCTTCCACATTTTCAATTACTTCATCTACTTCTTCTTCTGCTGCTGCTTCTTCAGCTTATTCAGGTGTTATTTCTGCTTTTTCGGCTTATTCTTCTGTAATTTCTGCATTTTCGGCTTATACTTCTGTTATTTCTCGTTTTTCGGCTTAATCTCTGTTATTTCTGCTTTTCGTCTTCTTCGGGTTCTACTTCTTGTTCTTCTTGTAGTTCTACATCTCCTTCTTCTTCTTCTGTTTCTTCTGCCTTTTATGCTTTTCCAATTACTTTTTCTTCTGTGGCTTCTTCAGATCCTTCTTCAGCTTATTCTTCTGTTACTTCTGCTTTTTTTTTTGGTATTCTTCTGTTATTTCTGCTTTTTCGGCTTATTCTTCTCTTATTTCTGCTTTTTCGGCCTATTCGTTTTCTATTTCTGCTTTTTCATCTAATTCTTCTGTTTCTTCTCTTGTTCTTCTAGTTCTTCTACTTCGGGTTGTTCTACATTCCTTCTTCTTCTTCTTCTTTATTTTCTTCTGTTTCTTCTGCATTTTCTGCTTTTCCAAATATTTCTTATTCTACTTCTGCTTTTCTTCAGCTTATTCTTCTGTGATTTCTGCGTTTTCATCTCATTTTTCTGTTTCTAATTCTTGTTCTTCTTGTTCTAGTTCCTCTTGATCGTCTTGTAGTTCTACATCCCCTTCTTCTTCTTCTTCATCTTCTTCTGTATCTTCTGCAATTTCTGCTTTATCAATTACTTCAACTTCTTCTGTTTCTTCTGCTTCTTCTTCAGCTTATTCAAGTGTTATTCTGCCTTTTCGGATTATTATTCTGTAATTTCTGCTTTTTCATCTAATTCTTCTGTGTCTTCTTCTTCTTCTTCTTCTTCTTCTTCTTCTTCTTCTTCTTCTTCTTCTTCTTCTTCTTCTTCTTCTTCTTCTTCTTCTTCTTCTTCTTCTTCTTCTTCTTCTTCTTCTTCTTCTTCTTCTTCTTCTTCTTCTTCTTCTTCTTCTTCTTCTTCTTCTTCTTCTTCTTCTTCTTCTTCTTCTTCTTCTTCTTCTTCTTCTTCTTCTTCTTCTTCTACTACTTGTTCTTCTTGTACTTCTTCATACCCTTCTTGGTCTTCTTTATCTTCTTCTATTTCTTCTGCTTTTTCTGCTTTGTAAATCACTTCTTCTTCTGCTTCTTCTACTCCTTCTTCAGCTTATTCTTCTGTTATTTGTGAGTTTCCATGATAGTCTTCTGTTTGTTCTTCTTGTTCTTCTAAGTCTTCTTGTTCTCCTTGTAGTTCTACTTCCCCATTTTCTTCTTCATCTTCTTCTGTTTCTTCCGCATTATCTGCATTTTCAATTACTTCATCGATTCGTCTTCTTCTGCTGCTTCTTCATCTTTTTCATGTGTTATTTCTGCTATTTCGGCTTCTTCTTCTGTAATTTTTGCATTTTCTTCTTATACTTCGGTTATTTTCCTTTTTCGGCTTAATCTTCTGTTAGTTCTGCTTTTCGTCTTATTCTTTGGTTTCTACTTCTTGTTCTTCTTGTTCATCTTGTTTTTCTTGCAGTTCTACATCTCCTTCTTCTTCTTCTGTTTCTACTGCATGTTATGCTTTTTCAATTACTTCTTCTTCTGCTACTTCTTCTGCATCTCCTTCAGCTTATTCTCCTGTTATTTCTGCTTATTTTGCTTCTTCTTCTGTTATTTCTGCTTTTCGGCTTATTCTTCTGTTATTTCTGCTTTGTCGCCCTATTCTTTTTCTATTTCTGCTTTTCCATCTAATTCTTCTGTTTTTTCTTCTTGTTCTTGTTCTTCTAGTTCTTCTTCTTCATCCGCTTTTCTACATTCCTTTCTTCTTCTTCTTTATCTCCTTCTGTTTCTTCTTCATTTTCTGCTTATTCCAATCTTCTTATTGTACTGCTTCTGCTTTTCTTCAGCTTATTCTTCTGTTATTTGTGCCTTTTCATCTTATTCTTCTGTTTCTACTTCTTGTTCTTCTTCTTCTTCTAGTTCTCCTTGTACTTCTACATCCCCATCATCTTCTTCTTCATCTTCTTCTGTTTCTTCCGCATTGTCTGCATTTTCAATTACTTCATCGCTTCTTCTTCTGCTGCTGCTTCTTCATCTTATTCATGTGTTTTTTCTGCTTTTTCGGCTTATTCTTCTGTAATTTCTGCATTTTCGTCTTATGCTTCGGTTATTTTCCTTTTTTGGGTTAATTTTCTGTTAGTTCTGCTTTTTCGTCTTATTCTTCGGGTTCCCCTTCTTGTTCTTCTTCTTCTTCTTGTAGTTCTACATCTCCTTCTCCTTCTTCTTCTGTTTCTTCTGCATGTTATGCTTTTTCAATTACTTCTTCTGCGGCTTCTTCTGAACCTTCCTCGGCTTATTCTTCTGTTATTTCTTCTTATTTTGCATATCCTTCTGTAATTTCTGCTTTTTCCGCTTATTCCTCTGTTATTTCTGCTTTTTTGACCTATTCTTTTTCTATTTCAGCTTTTTCATCTAATTCTTCTGTTTCTTCTTCTTGTTCTTCCTGTTCTTCTAGTTCTGCTTTTTCATCTGGTTGTTCTACATCTCCTTCTTCTGCTTCTTTATCTTCTTCTGCGTTTTCTGCATTTTCAATTACTTCTTCTCATGTGCGTTTTCATCTTATTCTTCTGTTTCTACTTCTTGTTCTTCTTCTTCTTCTAGTCCTTCTTGTTCTCCTTGTAGTTCTACATCCCCATCTTCTTCTTCTTCATCTTCTTCTGTTTCTTCCACATTTTCAATTACTTCATCTACTTCTTCTTCTGCTGCTGCTTCTTCAGCTTATTCAGGTGTTATTTCTGCTTTTTCGGCTTATTCTTCTGTAATTTCTGCATTTTCGGCTTATACTTCTGTTATTTCTCGTTTTTCGGCTTAATCTCTGTTATTTCTGCTTTTCGTCTTCTTCGGGTTCTACTTCTTGTTCTTCTTGTAGTTCTACATCTCCTTCTTCTTCTTCTGTTTCTTCTGCCTTTTATGCTTTTCCAATTACTTTTTCTTCTGTGGCTTCTTCAGATCCTTCTTCAGCTTATTCTTCTGTTACTTCTGCTTTTTTTTTTGGTATTCTTCTGTTATTTCTGCTTTTTCGGCTTATTCTTCTCTTATTTCTGCTTTTTCGGCCTATTCGTTTTCTATTTCTGCTTTTTCATCTAATTCTTCTGTTTCTTCTCTTGTTCTTCTAGTTCTTCTACTTCGGGTTGTTCTACATTCCTTCTTCTTCTTCTTCTTTATTTTCTTCTGTTTCTTCTGCATTTTCTGCTTTTCCAAATATTTCTTATTCTACTTCTGCTTTTCTTCAGCTTATTCTTCTGTGATTTCTGCGTTTTCATCTCATTTTTCTGTTTCTAATTCTTGTTCTTCTTGTTCTAGTTCCTCTTGTTCGTCTTGTAGTTCTACATCCCCTTCTTCTTCTTCTTCATCTTCTTCTGTATCTTCTGCAATTTCTGCTTTATCAATTACTTCAACTTCTTCTGTTTCTTCTGCTTCTTCTTCAGCTTATTCAAGTGTTATTCTGCCTTTTCGGATTATTATTCTGTAATTTCTGCTTTTTCATCTAATTCTTCTGTGTCTTCTTCTTCTTCTTCTTCTTCTTCTTCTTCTTCTTCTTCTTCTTCTTCTTCTTCTTCTTCTTCTTCTTCTTCTTCTTCTTCTTCTTCTTCTTCTTCTTCTTCTTCTTCTTCTTCTTCTTCTTCTTCTTCTTCTTCTTCTTCTTCTTCTTCTTCTTCTTCTTCTACTACTTGTTCTTCTTGTACTTCTTCATACCCTTCTTGGTCTTCTTTATCTTCTTCTATTTCTTCTGCTTTTTCTGCTTTGTAAATCACTTCTTCTTCTGCTTCTTCTACTCCTTCTTCAGCTTATTCTTCTGTTATTTGTGAGTTTCCATGATAGTCTTCTGTTTGTTCTTCTTGTTCTTCTAAGTCTTCTTGTTCTCCTTGTAGTTCTACTTCCCCATTTTCTTCTTCATCTTCTTCTGTTTCTTCCGCATTATCTGCATTTTCAATTACTTCATCGATTCGTCTTCTTCTGCTGCTTCTTCATCTTTTTCATGTGTTATTTCTGCTATTTCGGCTTCTTCTTCTGTAATTTTTGCATTTTCTTCTTATACTTCGGTTATTTTCCTTTTTTGGCTTAATCTTCTGTTAGTTCTGCTTTTCGTCTTATTCTTTGGTTTCTACTTCTTGTTCTTCTTGTTCATCTTGTTTTTCTTGCAGTTCTACATCTCCTTCTTCTTCTTCTGTTTCTACTGCATGTTATGCTTTTTCAATTACTTCTTCTTCTGCTACTTCTTCTGCATCTCCTTCAGCTTATTCTCCTGTTATTTCTGCTTATTTTGCTTCTTCTTCTGTTATTTCTGCTTTTCGGCTTATTCTTCTGTTATTTCTGCTTTGTCGCCCTATTCTTTTTCTATTTCTGCTTTTCCATCTAATTCTTCTGTTTTTTCTTCTTGTTCTTGTTCTTCTAGTTCTTCTTCTTCATCCGCTTTTCTACATTCCTTTCTTCTTCTTCTTTATCTCCTTCTGTTTCTTCTTCATTTTCTGCTTATTCCAATCTTCTTATTGTACTGCTTCTGCTTTTCTTCAGCTTATTCTTCTGTTATTTGTGCCTTTTCATCTTATTCTTCTGTTTCTACTTCTTGTTCTTCTTCTTCTTCTAGTTCTCCTTGTACTTCTACATCCCCATCATCTTCTTCTTCATCTTCTTCTGTTTCTTCCGCATTGTCTGCATTTTCAATTACTTCATCGCTTCTTCTTCTGCTGCTGCTTCTTCATCTTATTCATGTGTTTTTTCTGCTTTTTCGGCTTATTCTTCTGTAATTTCTGCATTTTCGTCTTATGCTTCGGTTATTTTCCTTTTTTGGGTTAATTTTCTGTTAGTTCTGCTTTTTCGTCTTATTCTTCGGGTTCCCCTTCTTGTTCTTCTTCTTCTTCTTGTAGTTCTACATCTCCTTCTCCTTCTTCTTCTGTTTCTTCTGCATGTTATGCTTTTTCAATTACTTCTTCTGCGGCTTCTTCTGAACCTTCCTCGGCTTATTCTTCTGTTATTTCTTCTTATTTTGCATATCCTTCTGTAATTTCTGCTTTTTCCGCTTATTCCTCTGTTATTTCTGCTTTTTTGACCTATTCTTTTTCTATTTCAGCTTTTTCATCTAATTCTTCTGTTTCTTCTTCTTGTTCTTCCTGTTCTTCTAGTTCTGCTTTTTCATCTGGTTGTTCTACATCTCCTTCTTCTGCTTCTTTATCTTCTTCTGCGTTTTCTGCATTTTCAATTACTTCTTCTCATGTGCGTTTTCATCTTATTCTTCTGTTTCTACTTCTTGTTCTTCTTCTTCTTCTAGTCCTTCTTGTTCTCCTTGTAGTTCTACATCCCCATCTTCTTCTTCTTCATCTTCTTCTGTTTCTTCCACATTTTCAATTACTTCATCTACTTCTTCTTCTGCTGCTGCTTCTTCAGCTTATTCAGGTGTTATTTCTGCTTTTTCGGCTTATTCTTCTGTAATTTCTGCATTTTCGGCTTATACTTCTGTTATTTCTCGTTTTTCGGCTTAATCTCTGTTATTTCTGCTTTTCGTCTTCTTCGGGTTCTACTTCTTGTTCTTCTTGTAGTTCTACATCTCCTTCTTCTTCTTCTGTTTCTTCTGCCTTTTATGCTTTTCCAATTACTTTTTCTTCTGTGGCTTCTTCAGATCCTTCTTCAGCTTATTCTTCTGTTACTTCTGCTTTTTTTTTTTGGTATTCTTCTGTTATTTCTGCTTTTTTCGGCTTATTCTTCTCTTATTTCTGCTTTTTCGGCCTATTCGTTTTCTATTTCTGCTTTTTCATCTAATTCTTCTGTTTCTTCTCTTGTTCTTCTAGTTCTTCTACTTCGGGTTGTTCTACATTCCTTCTTCTTCTTCTTCTTTATTTTCTTCTGTTCTTCTGCATTTTCTGCTTTTCCAAATATTTCTTATTCTACTTCTGCTTTTCTTCAGCTTATTCTTCTGTGATTTCTGCGTTTTCATCTCATTTTTCTGTTTCTAATTCTTGTTCTTCTTGTTCTAGTTCCTCTTGATCGTCTTGTAGTTCTACATCCCCTTCTTCTTCTTCTTCATCTTCTTCTGTATCTTCTGCAATTTCTGCTTTATCAATTACTTCAACTTCTTCTGTTTCTTCTGCTTCTTCTTCAGCTTATTCAAGTGTTATTCTGCCTTTTCGGATTATTATTCTGTAATTTCTGCTTTTTCATCTAATTCTTCTGTGTCTTCTTCTTCTTCTTCTTCTTCTTCTTCTTCTTCTTCTTCTTCTTCTTCTTCTTCTTCTTCTTCTTCTTCTTCTTCTTCTTCTTCTTCTTCTTCTTCTTCTTCTTCTTCTTCTTCTTCTTCTTCTTCTTCTTCTTCTTCTTCTTCTTCTTCTTCTTCTACTACTTGTTCTTCTTGTACTTCTTCATACCCTTCTTGGTCTTCTTTATCTTCTTCTATTTCTTCTGCTTTTTCTGCTTTGTAAATCACTTCTTCTTCTGCTTCTTCTACTCCTTCTTCAGCTTATTCTTCTGTTATTTGTGAGTTTCCATGATAGTCTTCTGTTTGTTCTTCTTGTTCTTCTAAGTCTTCTTGTTCTCCTTGTAGTTCTACTTCCCCATTTTCTTCTTCATCTTCTTCTGTTTCTTCCGCATTATCTGCATTTTCAATTACTTCATCGATTCGTCTTCTTCCTGCTGCTTCTTCATCTTTTTCATGTGTTATTTCTGCTATTTCGGCTTCTTCTTCTGTAATTTTTGCATTTTCTTCTTATACTTCGGTTATTTTCCTTTTTCGGCTTAATCTTCTGTTAGTTCTGCTTTTCGTCTTATTCTTTGGTTTCTACTTCTTGTTCTTCTTGTTCATCTTGTTTTTCTTGCAGTTCTACATCTCCTTCTTCTTCTTCCTGTTTCTACTGCATGTTATGCTTTTTCAATTACTTCTTCTTCTGCTACTTCTTCTGCATCTCCTTCAGCTTATTCTCCTGTTATTTCTGCTTATTTTGCTTCTTCTTCTGTTATTTCTGCTTTTCGCTTATTCTTCTGTTATTTCTGCTTTGTCGCCCTATTCTTTTTCTATTTCTGCTTTTCCATCTAATTCTTCTGTTTTTTCTTCTTGTTCTTGTTCTTCTAGTTCTTCTTCTTCATCCGCTTTTCTACATTCCTTTCTTCTTCTTCTTTATCTCCTTCTGTTTCTTCTTCATTTTCTGCTTATTCCAATCTTCTTATTGTACTGCTTCTGCTTTTCTTCAGCTTATTCTTCTGTTATTTTGTGCCTTTTCATCTTATTCTTCTGTTTCTACTTCTTGTTCTTCTTCTTCTTCTAGTTCTCCTTGTACTTCTACATCCCCATCATCTTCTTCTTCATCTTCTTCTGTTTCTTCCGCATTGTCTGCATTTTCAATTACTTCATCGCTTCTTCTTCTGCTGCTGCTTCTTCATCTTATTCATGTGTTTTTTCTGCTTTTTCGGCTTATTCTTCTGTAATTTCTGCATTTTCGTCTTATGCTTCGGTTATTTTCCTTTTTTGGGTTAATTTTCTGTTAGTTCTGCTTTTGCGACCTATTCTTTTTCTATTTCTGCTTTTTCATCTAATTCTTTTGTTTCTTCTTCTTGTACTTCCTGTTCTTCTTGTTCCGCTTCTTCATCTGGTTGTTCTACATCTCCTTCTTCTGCTTCTTTATCTTCTTCTGCGTTTTCTGCATTTTCAATCACTTCTTCTCATGTGCGTTTTCATCTTATTCTTCTGTTTCTACTTCTTGTTCTTCTTCTTCTTCCAGTCCTTCTTGTTCTCCTTGTAGTTCTACATCCCCATCTTCTTCTTCTTCATCTTCTTCTGTTTCTTCCACATTTTCAATTACTTCATCTACTTCTGCTGCTGCTGCTGCTTCTTCAGCTTATTCATGTGTTATTTCTGCTTTTTCGGCTTATTCTTCAGTATTTTCTGCATTTTCCGCTTATACTTCTGTTATTTCTCCTTTTTCGGCTTAATCTTCTGTTATTTCTTCTATTTCGTCTTATTCTTCGGTTTTTACTTCTTGTTCTTCTTGTTGATCTTGTTCTTCTTGTAGTTCTACATCTCCTTCCTCTTCTTCTGTTTCTACTGCATGTTATGCTTTTTCAATTCCTTCTTCTTCTGCTGCTACTTCTGCCTCTTTTTCAGCTTATTCTTCTGTTATTTCTGCTTATTTTGCTTATTCTTCTGTTATTTCTGCTTTTTCACTTATTCTTCTGTTAATTCTGCTTTCTCGGCCTATTCTTTTTCTATTTCTGCTTTTTCATCTAATTCTTCTGTTTTTTCTTCTTCTTCTCGTTCTTCTAGTTCTTCTTCATCTGGTTGTTCTACATCTCCTTCTTCTGCTCCTTATTTGTCTTCTTCTGTATCTTCTGCGTTTTCTGCTTTTTCAATCACTTCTTCTCATGTGCGTTTTCATCTTATTCTTCTGTTTCTACTTCTTGTTCTTCTTCTTCTTCTAGTCCTTCTTGTTCTCCTTGTAGTTCTACATCCCCATCTTGTTCTTCTTCATCTTCTTCTGTTTCTTCCACATTTTCAATTACTTCATCTACTTCTTCTTCTGCTGCTGCTTCTTCAGCTTTTTCATGTGTTATTTCTGCTTTTTCGGCTTATTCTTCTGTAATTTCTGCATTTTCGGCTTATACTTCTGTTATTTCTCGTTTTTCGGCTTAATCTCTGTTACTTCTGCTTTTCGTCTTCTTCGGGTTCTACTTCTTGTTCTTCTTGTAGTTCTACATCTCTTCTTCTTCTTCTGTTTCTTCTGCATTTTATGCTTTTTCAATTACTTTTTCTTCTGTGGCTTCTTCAGATCCTTCTTCAGCTTATTCTTCTGTTATTTCTGCTTTTTTTTGGTATTCTTCTGTTATTTCTGCTTTTTCGGCTTATTCTTCCCTTATTTCTGCTTTTTCGGCCTATTCGTTTTCTATTTCTGCTTTTTCATCTAATTCTTCTGTTTCTTC
>NW_028167758.1:0-28778 GCF_964194135.1 Talpa europaea
GTAGTTCTATGTCTCATTTGCCTTCTTCTTCATGTTATGCTTTTCCATTTTCTCTTTTTCCGCTGCTTCTTCTGCATCTTCTTCAGCTTATTCTTCTGTTATTTCTGCTTATTTTGCTTCTTTTTCTGTTACATCTGCTTTTTCGGCCTATTCTTTTTCTATTTCTCCTTTTTCATCTAATTCTTCTGTTTCTTCTTCTTGTTCTTGTTCTTCTAGTTCTTCTTCTTCATCTGGTTGTTCTACATCTCCTTCTTCTTCTTCTTTATCTTCTTCTGTTTCTTCTGCATTTTCTGCTTTTTCAAATACTTCTTATTCAACTTCTGCTTTTCTTCAGCTTATTCTTCTGTAATTTCTGCTTTTTCATCTAATTCTTCTGTTTCTTCTTCTTGTTCTTCTAGTTCTTCTTGTTCTCCTTGTAGTTCTACATCCCCATCTTCTTCTTGTACATCATCTTCTGTTACTTCCGCTTTTTCTGCATTTTCAATTACTTCATCGCTGCTTCTTCTTCTTCTTCTGCTTCTTCTTCAACTTATTCATGTGTTATTTCTACTTTTTCGGCTTATTCTTCAGTAATTTCTGCATTTTCGGCTTATACTTCTGATATTTCTCCTTTTTCGGGTTAATCTTCTGTTATTTCTGCTTTTTCCTCTCATTCTTCGGTTTCTACTTCGTGCTTTTCTTCTTCTTCTTGTTCTTCTTGTAGTTCTACATCTCATTCGCCTTCTTCTTCTGCTTCTCTGCACGTTATGCTTTTCCAATTACTTCTGCTGCTGCTGCTTCTGCATCTTCTTCAGCTTATTCTTCTGTTATTTCTGCTTATTTTGCTTATTCTTCTGTTATTTCTGCTTTTTCGGCCTATTCTTTTTCTATTTCTCCTTTTCATCTCATTCTTCTGTTTCTTCTTTTTGTTCTTGTTCCAGTTCTTCTTCTTCATCTGGTTGTTCTACATCTCCTTCTTCTTCTACTTTATCTTCTGTTTCTTCTGCATTTTCTGCTTTTTCAAATCCTTCTTCTTATTCAACTTTTTCTTCTTTTCTTCAGCTTATTCTTCTGGTATTTCTGCGTTTTCATTTATTCTTCTGTTTCTACTTCTCGATCTTCTTGTTCTTCTAATTCTTCTTGTTCTCCTTGTATTTCTACATCCCCATCTTCTTCTTCTTCATCTTCTTCTATTTCATCCGCATTGTCTGCATTTTCAATTACTTCATCGCTTCTTCTTCTTCTTCTTCTTCTGCTTCATCTTCAATTTATTCATGAGTGATTTCTGCTTTTTCGCTTATTCTTCTGTAATTCTTCTGCATGTTCGGCTTATACTTCTGTTATTTCTCCTTTTTCGGCTTAATCTTCTGTTATTTCTGCTTTTATGTCTTATTCTTCGGTTTCTACATCTTGTTCTTCTTGTTCTTCTTGTAGTTCTACATATCCTTCTCATTCTTCTTTTTTTTCTTCTGCATGTTATGCTTTTTCAATTACTTCATCTTCTTCTCTTCTTATGCTTCTTCTTCAGCTTATTCAAGAGTTATTTCTGGTTTTTTCGGCTTATTCTCTAATTTCTGCTTTTTTCATCTAATTCTTCTTTGTATTCTTCTTGTTCTTCTTGTTCTTTTACTTCTTCTTGTTCTTCTTGTATTTCTACATCCCCTTCTTCGTCTTGCTCATCTTCTTCTGTTTCTTCTCATTTTCTGCTTTTTCAATCACTTCTTCTCCTTCTGCTTCTTCTACTTCTTCTTCAGCTTATTCTTCTGTTATTTGTGCGTTTTCATCTTATTCTTCTGTTTCTACTTCTTGTTCCTCTTGTTCTTCTAGTTCTTCTTGTTCTCCTTGTAGTTCTACATCGCCATCTTCTTCTTCTTCATCTCTTTCTCTTTATGTTTCTTCCACATTTTCTGCATTTTCAATTACCTCATTTTCTTCTTCTTCTGCTTCTTCTTCAGCTTATTCATGTGTTATGTCTGCTTTTTCGGCTTATTCTTCTGTAATTTCTACATTTTCGGTTTATATTTCTGTTATTTGAACTTTCTCGGCTTAATCTTCTGTTATTTCTGCTTTTTTCGGCTTATCCTTCTGTTATTTCTGCTTTATCGGCCTCTTCTTTTTCTATTTCTGCTTTTTCATCAAATTCTTCTGTTTCTTCTTCTTGTTCTTCTAGTTCTTCTTCTTCATCTGCTTGTTCTACATCTCCTTCTTCTTCTTCTTCTTCTTCTTCTTCTTCTTCTTCTTCTTCTTCTTCTTCTTCTTCTTCTTCTTCTTCTTCTTCTTCTTCTTCTTCTTCTTCTTCTTCTTCTTCTTCTTCATCTTCTGTTTCTTCTGCATTTTCTGCTTTTTCAAATACTTCTTATTCTACTTCTGCTTTTCTTCAGCTTATTCTTCTGTTATTTCTGCGTTTTAATCTTATTCGGTTTCCACTTCTTGTTATCCATGTTCTTCTAGTTCTTCTTATTCTTCTTGTATTCTACATCCCCTTCTTCTTCATCATCTTCTTCTGTATCTTCTGCAATTTCTGCTTTTTCAATTAATTCATCTTCTGCTTTTTCTGCTACTTCTTCAGCTTATTCAAGTGTTATTTCTGCTTTTTCAGCTTATTCTTCTGTAATTTCTGCTTTTTCATTTAATTCTTCTGTGTCTTCTTGTTGTTCTTCTTGTTCTTCTACTTCCTCTTGTTCTTCTTGTAGTTCTACATCCCCTTCTTCTGTAATTTCTGCTTTTTCATGTAATTCTTCTGTGTCTTCTTCTTGTTCTTCTTGTTCTTCTACTTCTTCTTGTTCTTCTTGTAGTTCTATATCCCCTTCGTCGTCTTCCTCAACTTCTTCTGTTTCTTCTGCATTTTCTGCTTTTTCAATCACTTCTTCTCATTCTGCGTCTTCTACTTCTTCAGCTGATTCTTCTATGATTTGTGCGTTTTCACCTTATTCTTCTGTTTCTACTTCTTGTTCTTCTTGTTCTTCTAGTTCTTCTTATTCTCCTTGTAGTTCGACATCCCCATCTTCTTCTTCATCTCTTCTGTATCTTCTGCAATTTCTGCTTTTTCAATTACTTCATCTTCTTCTGCTTCTTCTCCTTCAGCATATTCAAGTGTTATTTCTGCTTGTTCGGCTTATTCTTATGTAATTTCTTCTTTTTCATCTAATTCTTCTGTGTCTTCATTCTTGTTCTTCTACTTCTTCTTGTTCTTCTTGTATTTCTACTTCTTCTTCTTCTTCTTCTTCTTCTTCTTCTTCTTCTTCTTCTTCTTCTTCTTCTTCTTCTTCTTCTTCTTCTTCTTCTTCTTCTTCTTCTTCTTCTTCTTCTTCTTCTTCTTCTTCTTCTTCTTCTTCTTCTTCTGTTTCTTCCGCATTGTATTCATTTTCAATTACTTCATCCCTTCTTCTTCTTCTTCTGCTTCTTCATCTTATACATGTGTTATTTCTGCATTTTCGGCTTATGCTTCTGTTATTTCTACTTTTTCGGCTTGATCTTCTGTTATTTCTGCTTTTTCCTCTTATTCTTCGGTTTCTACTTCTTGCTTTTCTTCTTCTTCTTGTTCTTCTTGTAGTTCTATGTCTCATTTGCCTTCTTCTTCATGTTATGCTTTTCCATTTTCTCTTTTTCTGCTGCTTCTTCTGCATCTTCTTCAGCTTATTCTTCTGTTATTTCTGCTTATTTTGCTTCTTTTTCTGTTACATCTGCTTTTTCGGCCTATTCTTTTTCTATTTCTCCTTTTTCATCTAATTCTTCTGTTTCTTCTTCTTGTTCTTGTTCTTCTAGTTCTTCTTCTTCATCTGGTTGTTCTACATCTCCTTCTTCTTCTTCTTTATCTTCTTCTGTTTCTTCTGCATTTTCTGCTTTTTCAAATACTTCTTATTCAACTTCTGCTTTTCTTCAGCTTATTCTTCTGTAATTTCTGCTTTTTCATCTAATTCTTCTGTTTCTTCTTCTTGTTCTTCTAGTTCTTCTACTTCTTCTTGATCTTCTTGTAGTTCTACATCCCCTTCTTCGTCCTCTTCATCTTCTTCTGTTTCTTCTGCATTTTCTGCTTTTTCAATCACTTCTCCTACTGCTTCTTCTACTACTTCTTCAGATTATTCTTCTGTTATTTGTGCGTTTTCATCTTATTCTTCTGTTTCTACTTCTTGTTCTTCTAGTTCTTCTTGTTCTCCTTGTAGTTCTACATCCCATCTTCTTCTTGTACATCATCTTCTGTTACTTCCGCTTTTTCTGCATTTTCAATTACTTCATCGCTGCTTCTTCTTCTTCTTCTGCTTCTTCTTCAACTTATTCATGTGTTATTTCTACTTTTTCGGCTTATTCTTCAGTAATTTCTGCATTTTCGTCTTATACTATTTCTCCTTTTTCGGGTTAATCTTCTGTTATTTCTGCTTTTTCCTCTCATTCTTGGGTTTCTACTTCGTGCTTTTCTTCTTCTTCTTGTTCTTCTTGTAGTTCTACATCTCATTCGCCTTCTTCTTCTGCTTCTCTGCACGTTATGCTTTTCCAATTACTTCTTCTGCTGCTGCTTCTTCTGCATCTTCTTCAGCTTATTCTTCTTTTATTTCTGCTTATTTTGCTTATTCTTCTGTTATTTCTGCTTTTTCGGCCTATTCTTTTTCTATTTCTCCTTTTCATCTCATTCTTCTGTTTCTTCTTTTTGTTCTTGTTCCAGTTCTTCTTCTTCATCTGGTTGTTCTACATCTCCTTCTTCTTCTTCTTTATCTTCTGTTTCTTCTGCATTTTCTGCTTTTTCAAATCCTTCTTCTTATTCCTCTTCTTCTTCTTTTCTTCAGCTTATTCTTCTGGTATTTCTGCGTTTTCATCTTATTCTTCTGTTTCTACTTCTTGATCTTCTTGTTCTTCTAGTTCTTCTTGTTCTCCTTGTATTTCTACATCCCCATCTTCTTCTTCTTCATCTTCTTCTATTTCATCCGCATTGTCTGCATTTTCAATTACTTCATCGCTTCTTCTTCTTCTTCTTCTTCTTCTTCTTCTTCTTCTTCTTCTTCTTCTTCTTCTTCTTCTTCTTCTTCTTCTTCTTCTGCTTCATCTTCAATTTATTCATGAGTGATTTCTGCTTTTTCGCTTATTCTTCTGTAATTTCTGCATGTTCGGCTTATACTTCTGTTATTTCTCCTTTTTCGGCTTAATCTTCTGTTATTTCTGCTTTTATGTCTTATTCTTCGGTTTCTACATCTTGTTCTTCTTGTTCTTCTTGTAGTTCTACATATCCTTCTCATTCTTCTTTTTTTCCTTCTGCATGTTATGCTTTTTCAATTACTTCATCTTCTTCTCTTCTTATGCTTCTTCTTCAGCTTATTCAAGTGTTATTTCTGGTTTTTCGGCTTATTCTCTAATTTCTGCTTTTTCATCTAATTCTTCTTTGTATTCTTCTTGTTCTTCTTGTTCTTTTACTTCTTCTTGTTCTTCTTGTATTTCTACATCCCCTTCTTCGTCTTGCTCATCTTCTTCTGTTTCTTCTCATTTTCTGCTTTTTCAATCACTTCTTCTCCTTCTGCTTCTTCTACTTCTTCTTCAGCTTATTCTTCTGTTATTTGTGCGTTTTCATCTTATTCTTCTGTTTCTACTTCTTGTTCCTCTTGTTCTTCTAGTTCTTCTTCTTCTCCTTGTAGTTCTACATCGCCATCTTCTTCTTCTTCATCTCTTTCTGTTTCTTCCACATTTTCTGCATTTTCAATTACCTCATTTTCTTCTTCTTCTGCTTCTTCTTCAGCTTATTCATGTGTTATGTCTGCTTTTTCGGCTTATTCTTCTGTAATTTCTACATTTTCGGTTTATATTTCTGTTATTTGACCTTTCTCGGCTTAATCTTCTGTTATTTCTGCTTTTTTCGGCTTATCCTTCTGTTATTTCTGCTTTATCGGCCTCTTCTTTTTCTATTTCTGCTTTTTCATCAAATTCTTCTGTTTCTTCTTCTTGTTCTTCTAGTTCTTCTTCTTCATCTGCTTGTTCTACATCTCCTTCTTCTTCTTCTTCTTCTTCTTCTTCTTCTTCTTCTTCTTCTTCTTCTTCTTCTTCTTCTTCTTCTTCTTCTTCTTCTTCTTCTTCTTCTTCTTCTTCTTCTTCTTCTTCTTCTTCTTCTCTTCTTCTTCTTCTTTTTCTTCTTCTTCTTTTTCTTCTTCTTCTGTTTCTTCTGCATTTTCTGCTTTTTCTAATACTTCTTATTCTACTGCTTTTCTTCAGCTTATTCTTCTGTTATTTCTGCGTTTTAATCTTATTCTTCGGTTTCCACTTCTTGTTATCCATGTTCTTCTAGTTCTTCTTATTCTTCTTGTATTCTACATCCCCTTCTTCTTCATCATCTTCTTCTGTATCTTCTGCAATTTCTGCTTTTTCAATTAATTCATCTTCTCTGCTTTTTCTGCTACTTCTTCAGCTTATTCAAGTGTTATTTCTGCTTTTTCAGCTTATTCTTCTGTAATTTCTGCTTTTTCATTTAATTCTTCTGTGTCTTCTTCTTGTTCTTCTTGTTCTTCTACTTCCTCTTGTTCTTCTTGTAGTTCTACATCCCCTTCTTCTGTAATTTCTGCTTTTTCATCTAATTCTTCTGTGTCTTCTTCTTGTTCTTCTTGTTCTTCTACCTCGTCTTGTTCTTCTTGTAGTTCTATATCCCCTTCGTCGTCTTCCTCAACTTCTTCTGTTTCTTCTGCATTTTCTGCTTTTTCAATCACTTCTTCTCATTCTGCGTCTTCTACTTCTTCAGCTGATTCTTCTATGATTTGTGCGTTTTCACCTTATTCTTCTGTTTCTACTTCTTGTTCTTCTTGTTCTTCTAGTTCTTCTTGTTCTCCTTGTAGTTCTACATCCCCATCTTCTTCTTCATCTCTTCTGTATCTTCTGCAATTTCTGCTTTTTCAATTACTTCATCTTCTTCTGCTTCTTCTCCTTCAGCATATTCAAGTGTTATTTCTGCTTTTTCGGCTTATTCTTATGTAATTTCTTCTTTTTCATCTAATTCTTCTGTGTCTTCATTCTTGTTCTTCTACTTCTTCTTGTTCTTCTTGTATTTCTACATCCTCTTCTTCTTCTTCTTCTTCTTCTTCTTCTTCTTCTTCTTCTTCTTCTTCTTCTTCTTCTTCTTCTTCTTCTTCTTCTTCTTCTTCTTCTTCTTCTTCTTCTTCTTCTGTTTCTTCCGCATTGTATTCATTTTCAATTACTTCATCCCTTCTTCTTCTTCTTCTGCTTCTTCATCTTATACATGTGTTATTTCTGCATTTTCGGCTTATGCTTCTGTTATTTCTCCTTTTTCGGCTTAATCTTCTGTTATTTCTGCTTCTTCCTCTTATTCTTCGGTTTCTACTTCTTGCTTTTCTTCTTCTTCTTGTTCTTCTTGTAGTTCTATGTCTCATTTGCCTTCTTCTTCATGTTATGCTTTTCCATTTTCTCTTTTTCCGCTGCTTCTTCTGCATCTTCTTCAGCTTATTCTTCTGTTATTTCTGCTTATTTTGCTTCTTTTTCTGTTACATCTGCTTTTTCGGCCTATTCTTTTTCTATTTCTCCTTTTTCATCTAATTCTTCTGTTTCTTCTTCTTGTTCTTGTTCTTCTAGTTCTTCTTCTTCATCTGGTTGTTCTACATCTCCTTCTTCTTCTTCTTTATCTTCTTCTGTTTCTTCTGCATTTTCTGCTTTTTCAAATACTTCTTATTCAACTTCTGCTTTTCTTCAGCTTATTCTTCTGTAATTTCTGCTTTTTCATCTAATTCTTCTGTTTCTTCTTCTTGTTCTTCTAGTTCTTCTTGTTCTCCTTGTAGTTCTACATCCCCATCTTCTTCTTGTACATCATCTTCTGTTACTTCCGCTTTTTCTGCATTTTCAATTACTTCATCGCTGCTTCTTCTTCTTCTTCTGCTTCTTCTTCAACTTATTCATGTGTTATTTCTACTTTTTCGGCTTATTCTTCAGTAATTTCTGCATTTTCGGCTTATACTTCTGATATTTCTCCTTTTTCGGGTTAATCTTCTGTTATTTCTGCTTTTTCCTCTCATTCTTGGGTTTCTACTTCGTGCTTTTCTTCTTCTTCTTGTTCTTCTTGTAGTTCTACATCTCATTCGCCTTCTTCTTCTGCTTCTCTGCACGTTATGCTTTTCCAATTACTTCTTCTGCTGCTGCTGCTTCTGCATCTTCTTCAGCTTATTCTTCTGTTATTTCTGCTTATTTTGCTTATTCTTCTGTTATTTCTGCTTTTTCGGCCTATTCTTTTTCTATTTCTCCTTTTCATCTCATTCTTCTGTTTCTTCTTTTTGTTCTTGTTCCAGTTCTTCTTCTTCATCTGGTTGTTCTACATCTCCTTCTTCTTCTACTTTATCTTCTGTTTCTTCTGCATTTTCTGCTTTTTCAAATCCTTCTTCTTATTCAACTTTTTCTTCTTTTCTTCAGCTTATTCTTCTGGTATTTCTGCGTTTTCATTTATTCTTCTGTTTCTACTTCTTGATCTTCTTGTTCTTCTAATTCTTCTTGTTCTCCTTGTATTTCTACATCCCCATCTTCTTCTTCTTCATCTTCTTCTATTTCATCCGCATTGTCTGCATTTTCAATTACTTCATCGCTTCTTCTTCTTCTTCTTCTTCTGCTTCATCTTCAATTTATTCATGAGTGATTTCTGCTTTTTCGCTTATTCTTCTGTAATTTCTGCATGTTCGGCTTATACTTCTGTTATTTCTCCTTTTTCGGCTTAATCTTCTGTTATTTCTGCTTTTATGTCTTATTCTTCGGTTTCTACATCTTGTTCTTCTTGTTCTTCTTGTAGTTCTACATATCCTTCTCATTCTTTTTTTTCTTCTGCATGTTATGCTTTTTCAATTACTTCATCTTCTTCTCTTCTTATGCTTCTTCTTCAGCTTATTCAAGAGTTATTTCTGGTTTTTCGGCTTATTCTCTAATTTCTGCTTTTTCATCTAATTCTTCTTTGTATTCTTCTTGTTCTTCTTGTTCTTTTACTTCTTCTTGTTCTTCTTGTATTTCTACATCCCCTTCTTCGTCTTGCTCATCTTCTTCTGTTTCTTCTCATTTTCTGCTTTTTCAATCACTTCTTCTCCTTCTGCTTCTTCTACTTCTTCTTCAGCTTATTCTTCTGTTATTTGTGCGTTTTCATCTTATTCTTCTGTTTCTACTTCTTGTTCCTCTTGTTCTTCTAGTTCTTCTTGTTCTCCTTGTAGTTCTACATCGCCATCTTCTTCTTCTTCATCTCTTTCTGTTTCTTCCACATTTTCTGCATTTTCAATTACCTCATTTTCTTCTTCTTCTGCTTCTTCTTCAGCTTATTCATGTGTTATGTCTGCTTTTTCGGCTTATTCTTCTGTAATTTCTACATTTTCGGTTTATATTTCTGTTATTTGACCTTTCTCGGCTTAATCTTCTGTTATTTCTGCTTTTTTCGGCTTATCCTTCTGTTATTTCTGCTTTATCGGCCTCTTCTTTTTCTATTTCTGCTTTTTCATCAAATTCTTCTGTTTCTTCTTCTTCATCTGCTTGTTCTACATCTCCTTCTTCTTCTTCTTCTTCTTCTTCTTCTTCTTCTTCTTCTTCTTCTTCTTCTTCTTCTGCTTGTTCTACATCTTCTTCTTCTTCTTCTTCTTCTTCTTCTTCTTCTTTTTCTTCTTCTTCTTCTTCTTCTTCTTCTTCTCTTCTTCTTCTTCTTCTTCTTCTTCTTCTTTTTCTTCTTCTTCTTCTTCTTCTTTTTCTTCTGTTTCTTCCGCATTGTATTCATTTTCAATTACTTCATCCTTCTTCTCTTCTTCTTCTGCTTCTTCATCTTATACATGTGTTATTTCTGCATTTTCGGCTAATGCTTCTGTTATTTCTCCTTTTTCGGCTTAATCTTCTGTTATTTCTGGCTTTTTTCCTCTTATTCTTCGGTTTCTACTTCTTGCTTTTCTTCTTCTTCATGTTCTTCTTGTAGTTCTATGTCTCATTTGCCTTCTTCTTCATGTTATGCTTTTCCATTTTCTCTTTTTCTGCTGCTTCTTCTGCATCTTCTTCAGCTTATTCTTCTGTTATTTCTGCTTATTTTGCTTCTTTTTCTGTTACATCTGCTTTTTCGGCCTATTCTTTTTCTATTTCTCCTTTTTCATCTAATTCTTCTGTTTCTTCTTCTTGTTCTTGTTCTTCTAGTTCTTCTTCTTCATCTGGTTGTTCTATACATCTCCTTCTTCTTCTTCTTTATCTTCTTCTGTTTCTTCTGCATTTTCTGCTTTTTCATATACTTCTTATTCAACTTCTGCTTTTCTTCAGCTTATTCTTCTGTAATTTCTGCTTTTTCATCTAATTCTTCTGTTTCTTCTTCTTGTTCTTCTAGTTCTTCTACTTCTTCTTGATCTTCTTGTAGTTCTACATCCCCTTCTTCGTCCTCTTCATCTTCTTCTGTTTCTTCTGCATTTTCTGCTTTTTCAATCCCTTCTCCTACTGCTTCTTCTACTACTTCTTCAGATTATTCTTCTGTTATTTGTGCGTTTTCATCTTATTCTTCTGTTTCTACTTCTTGTTCTTCTAGTTCTTCTTGTTCTCCTTGTAGTTCTACATCCCCATCTTCTTCTTGTACATCATCTTCTGTTACTTCCGCTTTTTCTGCATTTTCAATTACTTCATCGCTGCTTCTTCTTCTTCTGCATCTTCTTCAACTTATTCATGTGTTATTTCTACTTTTTCGGCTTATTCTTCAGTAATTTCTGCATTTTCGGCTTATACTTCTGATATTTCTCCTTTTTCGGGTTAATCTTCTGTTATTTCTGCTTTTTCCTCTCATTCTTGGGTTTCTAATTCGTGCTTTTCTTCTTCTTCTTGTTCTTCTTGTAGTTCTACATCTCATTCGCCTTCTTCTTCTGCTTCTCTGCACGTTATGCTTTTCCAATTACTTCTTCTGCTGCTGCTTCTTCTGCATCTTCTTCAGCTTATTCTTCTGTTATTTCTGCTTATTTTGCTTATTCTTCTGTCATTTCTGCTTTTTCGGCCTATTCTTTTTCTATTTCTCCTTTTCATCTCATTCTTCTGTTTCTTCTTTTTGTTCTTGTTCCAGTTCTTCTTCTTCATCTGGATGTTCTACATCTCCTTCTTCTTCTTTATCTTCTGTTTCTTCTGCATTTTCTGCTTTTTCAAATCCTTCTTTTTATTCAACTTCTTCATCTTTTCTTCAGCTTATTCTTCTGGTATTTCTGCGTTTTCATCTTATTCTTCTGTTTCTACTTCTTGATCTTCTTGTTCTTCTAATTCTTCTTGTTCTCCTTGTATTTCTACATCCCCATCTTCTTCTTCTTCATCTTCTTCTATTTCATCCGCATTGTCTGCATTTTCAATTACTTCATCGCTTCTTCTTCTTCTTCTTCTTCTGCTTCATCTTCAATTTATTCATGAGTGATTTCTGCTTTTTCGCTTATTCTTCTGTAATTTCTGCATGTGCGGCTTATACTTCTGTTATTTCTCCTTTTTCCGCTTAATCTTCTGTTATTTCTGCTTTTATGTCTTATTCTTCTGTTTCTACATCTTGTTCTTCTTGTTCTTCTTGTAGTTCTACATATCCTTCTCATTCTTCTTTTTTTCCTTCTGCATGTTATGCTTTTTCAATTACTTCATCTTCTTCTCTTCTTATGCTTCTTCTTCAGCTTGTTCAAGTGTTATTTCTGGTTTTTCGGCTTATTCTCTAATTTCTGCTTTTTCATCTAATTCTTCTTTGTATTCTTCTTGTTCTTCTTGTTCTTTTACTTCTTCTTGTTCTTCTTGTATTTCTACATCCCCTTCTTCGTCTTGCTCATCTTCTTCTGTTTCTTCTCATTTTCTGCTTTTTCAATCACTTCTTCTCCTTCTGCTTCTTCTACTTCTTCTTCAGCTTATTCTTCTGTTATTTGTGCGTTTTCATCTTATTCTTCTGTTTCTACTTCTTGTTCCTCTTGTTCTTCTAGTTCTTCTTGTTCTCCTTGTAGTTCTACATCGCCATCTTCTTCTTCTTCATCTCTTTCTGTTTCTTCCACATTTTCTGCATTTTCAATTACCTCATTTTCTTCTTCTTCTGCTTCTTCTTCAGCTTATTCATGTGTTATTTCTGCTTTTTCGGCTTATTCTTCTGTAATTTCTACATTTTCGGTTTATATTTCTGTTATTTGACCTTTCTCGGCTTAATCTTCTGTTATTTCTGCTTTTTTTCGGCTTATCCTTCTGTTATTTCTGCTTTATCGGCCTCTTCTTTTTCTATTTCTGCTTTTTCATCAAATTCTTCTGTTTCTTCTTCTTGTTCTTCTAGTTCTTCTTCTTCATCTGCTTGTTCTACATCTCCTTCTTCTTCTTCTTCTTCTTCTTCTTCTTCTTCTTCTTCTTCTTCTTCTTTTTCTTCTTCTTCTTCTTCTTCTTCTGCTTGTTCTACATCTTCTTCTTCTTCTTCTTCTTCTTCTTCTTCTTCTTCTTCTTCTTCTTCTTCTTCTTCTTCTTCTTCTTCTTCTTCTTTTTCTTCTTCTTCTTCTTCTTCTTCTTCTTCTTCTTCTGTTTCTTCTGCATTTTCTGCTTTTTCAAATACTTCTTTTTCTACTGCTTTTCTTCAGCTTATTCTTCTGTTATTTCTGCGTTTTAATCTTATTCTTCGGTTTCCACTTCTTGTTATCCATGTTCTTCTAGTTCTTCTTATTCTTCTTGTATTCTACATCCCCTTCTTCTTCATCATCTTCTTCTGTATCTTCTGCAATTTCTGCTTTTTCAATTAATTCATCTTCTTCTGCTTTTTCTGCTACTTCTTCAGCTTATTCAAGTGTTATTTCTGCTTTTTCAGCTTATTCTTCTGTAATTTCTGCTTTTTCATTTAATTCTTCTGTGTCTTCTTCTTGTTCTTCTTGTTCTTCTACTTCCTCTTGTTCTTCTTGTAGTTCTACATCCCCTTCTTCTGTAATTTCTGCTTCATCATCTAATTCTTCTGTGTCTTCTTCTTGTTCTTCTTGTTCTTCTACTTCTTCTTGTTCTTCTTGTAGTTCTATATCCCCTTCGTCGTCTTCCTCAACTTCTTCTGTTTCTTCTGCATTTTCTGCTTTTTCAATCACTTCTTCTCATTCTGCGTCTTCTACTTCTTCAGCTGATTCTTCTATGATTTGTGCGTTTTCACCTTATTCTTTTGTTTCTACTTCTTGTTCTTCTTGTTCTTCTAGTTCTTCTTGTTCTCCTTGTAGTTCGACATCCCCATCTTCTTCTTCATCTCTTCTGTATCTTCTGCAATTTCTGCTTTTTCAATTACTTCATCTTCTTCTGCTTCTTCTCCTTCAGCATATTCAAGTGTTATTTCTGCTTGTTCGGCTTATTCTTATGTAATTTCTTCTTTTTCATCTAATTCTTCTGTGTCTTCATTCTTGTTCTTCTACTTCTTCTTGTTCTTCTTGTATTTCTACATCTTCTTCTTCTTCTTCTTCTTCTTCTTCTTCTTCTTCTTCTTCTTCTTCTTCTTCTTCTTCTTCTTCTTCTTCTTCTTCTTCTTCTTCTTCTTCTTCTTCTTCTTCTTCTTCTTCTTTTTCTTCTGTTTCTTCCGCATTGTATTCATTTTCAATTACTTCATCCCTTCTTCTTCTTCTTCTGCTTCTTCATCTTATACATGTGTTATTTCTGCATTTTCGGCTTATACTTCTGTTATTTCTCCTTTTTCGGCTTAATCTTCTGTTATTTCTGCTTTTTCCTCTTATTCTTCGGTTTCTACTTCTTGCTTTTCTTCTTCTTCTTGTTCTTCTTGTAGTTCTATGTCTCATTTGCCTTCTTCTTCATGTTATGCTTTTCCATTTTCTCTTTTTCTGCTGCTTCTTCTGCATCTTCTTCAGCTTATTCTTCTGTTATTTCTGCTTATTTTGCTTCTTTTTCTGTTACATCTGCTTTTTCGGCCTATTCTTTTTCTATTTCTCCTTTTTCATCTAATTCTTCTGTTTCTTCTTCTTGTTCTTGTTCTTCTAGTTCTTCTTCTTCATCTGGTTGTTCTACATCTCCTTCTTCTTCTTCTTTATCTTCTTCTGTTTCTTCTGCATTTTCTGCTTTTTCAAATACTTCTTATTCAACTTCTGCTTTTCTTCAGCTTATTCTTCTGTAATTTCTGCTTTTTCATCTAATTCTTCTGTTTCTTCTTCTTGTTCTTCTAGTTCTTCTACTTCTTCTTGATCTTCTTGTAGTTCTACATCCCCTTCTTCGTCCTCTTCATCTTCTTCTGTTTCTTCTGCATTTTCTGCTTTTTCAATCACTTCTCCTACTGCTTCTTCTACTACTTCTTCAGATTATTCTTCTGTTATTTGTGCGTTTTCATCTTATTCTTCTGTTTCTACTTCTTGTTCTTCTAGTTCTTCTTGTTCTCCTTGTAGTTCTACATCCCATCTTCTTCTTGTACATCATCTTCTGTTACTTCCGCTTTTTCTGCATTTTCAATTACTTCATCGCTGCTTCTTCTTCTTCTTCTGCTTCTTCTTCAACTTATTCATGTGTTATTTCTACTTTTTCGGCTTATTCTTCAGTAATTTCTGCATTTTCGGCTTATACTTCTGATATTTCTCCTTTTTCGGGTTAATCTTCTGTTATTTCTGCTTTTTCCTCTCATTCTTCGGTTTCTACTTCGTGCTTTTCTTCTTCTTCTTGTTCTTCTTGTAGTTCTACATCTCATTCGCCTTCTTCTTCTGCTTCTCTGCACGTTATGCTTTTCCAATTACTTCTTCTGCTGCTGCTTCTTCTGCATCTTCTTCAGCTTATTCTTCTTTTATTTCTGCTTATTTTGCTTATTCTTCTGTTATTTCTGCTTTTTCGGCCTATTCTTTTTCTATTTCTCCTTTTCATCTCATTCTTCTGTTTCTTCTTTTTGTTCTTGTTCCAGTTCTTCTTCTTCATCTGGTTGTTCTACATCTCCTTCTTTTTCTTCTTTATCTTCTGTTTCTTCTGCATTTTCTGCTTTTTCAAATCCTTCTTCTTATTCAACTTCTTCTTTTCTTCAGCTTATTCTTCTGGTATTTCTGCGTTTTCATCTTATTCTTCAGTTTCTACTTCTTGATCTTCTTGTTCTTCTAGTTCTTCTTGTTCTCCTTGTATTTCTACATCCCCATCGTCTTCTTCTTCATCTTCTTCTATTTCATCCGCATTGTCTGCATTTTCAATTACTTCATCGCTTCTTCTTCTTCTTCTTCTTCTTCTTCTTCTTCTTCTTCTGCTTCATCTTCAATTTATTCATGAGTGATTTCTGCTTTTTCGCTTATTCTTCTGTAATTTCTGCATGTTCGGCTTATACTTCTGTTATTTCTCCTTTTTCGGCTTAATCTTCTGTTATTTCTGCTTTTATGTCTTATTCTTCGGTTTCTACATCTTGTTCTTCTTGTTCTTCTTGTAGTTCTACATATCCTTCTCATTCTTCTTTTTTTCCTTCTGCATGTTATGCTTTTTCAATTACTTCATCTTCTTCTCTTCTTATGCTTCTTCTTCAGCTTATTCAAGTGTTATTTCTGGTTTTTCGGCTTATTCTCTAATTTCTGCTTTTTCATCTAATTCTTCTTTGTATTCTTCTTGTTCTTCTTGTTCTTTTACTTCTTCTTGTTCTTCTTGTATTTCTACATCCCCTTCTTCGTCTTGCTCATCTTCTTCTGTTTCTTCTCATTTTCTGCTTTTTCAATCACTTCTTCTCCTTCTGCTTCTTCTACTTCTTCTTCAGCTTATTCTTCTGTTATTTGTGCGTTTTCATCTTATTCTTCTGTTTCTACTTCTTGTTCCTCTTGTTCTTCTAGTTCTTCTTGTTCTCCTTGTAGTTCTACATCGCCATCTTCTTCTTCTTCATCTCTTTCTGTTTCTTCCACATTTTCTGCATTTTCAATTACCTCATTTTCTTCTTCTTCTGCTTCTTCTTCAGCTTATTCATGTGTTATTTCTGCTTTGTCGGCTTATTCTTCTGTAATTTCTACATTTTCGGTTTATATTTCTGTTATTTGACCTTTCTCGGCTTAATCTTCTGTTATTTCTGCTTTTTTCGGCTTATCCTTCTGTTATTTCTGCTTTATCGGCCTCTTCTTTTTCTATTTCTGCTTTTTCATCAAATTCTTCTGTTTCTTCTTCTTGTTCTTCTAGTTCTTCTTCTTCATCTGCTTGTTCTACATCTCCTTCTTCTTCTTCTTCTTCTTCTTCTTCTTCTTCTTCTTCTTCTTCTTCTTCTTCTTCTTCTTCTTCTTCTTCTTCTTCTTCTTCTTCTTCTTCTTCTTCTTCTTCTTCATCTTCTGTTTCTTCTGCATTTTCTGCTTTTTCAAATACTTCTTATTCTACTTCTGCTTTTCTTCAGCTTATTCTTCTGTTATTTCTGCGTTTTAATCTTATTCTTCGGTTTCCACTTCTTGTTATCCATGTTCTTCTAGTTCTGCTTATTCTTCTTGTATTCTACATCCCCTTCTTCTTCATCATCTTCTTCTGTATCTTCTGCAATTTCTGCTTTTTCAATTAATTCATCTTCTTCTGCTTTTTCTGCTACTTCTTCAGCTTATTCAAGTGTTATTTCTGCTTTTTCAGCTTATTCTTCTGTAATTTCTGCTTTTTCATTTAATTCTTCTGTGTCTTCTTCTTGTTCTTCTTGTTCTTCTACTTCCTCTTGTTCTTCTTGTAGTTCTACATCCCCTTCTTCTGTAATTTCTGCTTTTTCATCTAATTCTTCTGTGTCTTCTTCTTGTTCTTCTACTTCTTCTTGTTCTTCTTGTAGTTCTATATCCCCTTCGTCGTCTTCCTCAACTTCTTCTGTTTCTTCTGCATTTTCTGCTTTTTCAATCACTTCTTCTCATTCTGCGTCTTCTACTTCTTCAGCTGATTCTTCTATGATTTGTGCGTTTTCACCTTATTCTTCGGTTTCTACTTCTTGTTCTTCTTGTTCTTCTAGTTCTTCTTGTTCTCCTTGTAGTTCCACATCCCCATCTTCTTCTTCATCTCTTCTGTATCTTCTGCAATTTCTGCTTTTTCAATTACTTCATCTTCTTCTGCTTCTTCTCCTTCAGCATATTCAAGTGTTATTTCTGCTTTTTCGGCTTATTCTTATGTAATTTCTTCTTTTTCATCTAATTCTTCTGTGTCTTCATTCTTGTTCTTCTACTTCTTCTTGTTCTTCTTGTATTTCTACATCCTCTTCTTCTTCTTCTTCTTCTTCTTCTTCTTCTTCTTCTTCTTCTTCTTCTTCTTCTTCTTCTTCTTCTTCTTCTTCTTCTTCTTCTTCTTCTTCTTCTTTATCTTCTTCTGTTTCTTCTGCATTTTCTGCTTTTTCAAATACTTCTTATTCAACTTCTGCTTTTCTTCAGCTTATTCTTCTGTAATTTCTGCTTTTTCATCTAATTCTTCTGTTTCTTCTTCTTGTTCTTCTAGTTCTTCTACTTCTTCTTGATCTTCTTGTAGTTCTACATCCCCTTCTTCGTCCTCTTCATCTTCTTCTGTTTCTTCTGCATTTTCTGCTTTTTCAATCACTTCTCCTACTGCTTCTTCTACTACTTCTTCAGATTATTCTTCTGTTATTTGTGCGTTTTCATCTTATTCTTCTGTTTCTACTTCTTGTTCTTCTAGTTCTTCTTGTTCTCCTTGTAGTTCTACATCCCCATCTTCTTCTTGTACATCATCTTCTGTTACTTCCGCTTTTTCTACATTTTCAATTACTTCATCGCTGCTTCTTCTTCTTCTTCTTCTTCTTCTGCTTGTTCTACATCTTCTTCTTCTTCTTCTTCTTCTTCTTCTTCTTCTTTTTCTTCTTCTTCTTCTTCTTCTTCTTCTTCTTCTTCTTCTTCTTCTTCTTCTTCTTCTTCTTTTTCTTCTTCTTCTTCTTCTTCTTCTTCTTCTGTTTCTTCCGCATTGTATTCATTTTCAATTACTTCATCCCTTCTTCTTCTTCTTCTTCTGCTTCTTCATCTTATACATGTGTTATTTCTGCATTTTCGGCTAATGCTTCTGTTATTTCTCCTTTTTCGGCTTAATCTTCTGTTATTTCTGCTTTTTCCTCTTATTCTTCGGTTTCTACTTCTTGCTTTTCTTCTTCTTCTTGTTCTTCTTGTAGTTCTATGTCTCATTTGCCTTCTTCTTCATGTTATGCTTTTCCATTTTCTCTTTTTCTGCTGCTTCTTCTGCATCTTCTTCAGCTTATTCTTCTGTTATTTCTGCTTATTTTGCTTCTTTTTCTGTTACATCTGCTTTTTCGGCCTATTCTTTTTCTATTTCTCCTTTTTCATCTAATTCTTCTGTTTCTTCTTCTTGTTCTTGTTCTTCTAGTTCTTCTTCTTCATCTGGTTGTTCTACATCTCCTTCTTCTTCTTCTTTATCTTCTTCTGTTTCTTCTGCATTTTCTGCTTTTTCATATACTTCTTATTCAACTTCTGCTTTTCTTCAGCTTATTCTTCTGTAATTTCTGCTTTTTCATCTAATTCTTCTGTTTCTTCTTCTTGTTCTTCTAGTTCTTCTACTTCTTCTTGATCTTCTTGTAGTTCTACATCCCCTTCTTCGTCCTCTTCATCTTCTTCTGTTTCTTCTGCATTTTCTGCTTTTTCAATCCCTTCTCCTACTGCTTCTTCTACTACTTCTTCAGATTATTCTTCTGTTATTTGTGCGTTTTCATCTTATTCTTCTGTTTCTACTTCTTGTTCTTCTAGTTCTTCTTGTTCTCCTTGTAGTTCTACATCCCCATCTTCTTCTTGTACATCATCTTCTGTTACTTCCGCTTTTTCTGCATTTTCAATTACTTCATCGCTGCTTCTTCTTCTTCTGCTTCTTCTTCAACTTATTCATGTGTTATTTCTACTTTTTCGGCTTATTCTTCAGTAATTTCTGCATTTTCGGCTTATACTTCTGATATTTCTCCTTTTTCGGGTTAATCTTCTGTTATTTCTGCTTTTTTCCTCTCATTCTTGGGTTTCTAATTCGTGCTTTTCTTCTTCTTCTTGTTCTTCTTGTAGTTCTACATCTCATTCGCCTTCTTCTTCTGCTTCTCTGCACGTTATGCTTTTCCAATTACTTCTTCTGCTGCTGCTTCTTCTGCATCTTCTTCAGCTTATTCTTCTGTTATTTCTGCTTATTTTGCTTATTCTTCTGTCATTTCTGCTTTTTCGGCCTATTCTTTTTCTATTTCTCCTTTTCATCTCATTCTTCTGTTTCTTCTTTTTGTTCTTGTTCCAGTTCTTCTTCTTCATCTGGATGTTCTACATCTCCTTCTTCTTCTTCTTTATCTTCTGTTTCTTCTGCATTTTCTGCTTTTTCAAATCCTTCTTTTTATTCAACTTCTTCATCTTTTCTTCAGCTTATTCTTCTGGTATTTCTGCGTTTTCATCTTATTCTTCTGTTTCTACTTCTTGATCTTCTTGTTCTTCTAATTCTTCTTGTTCTCCTTGTATTTCTACATCCCCATCTTCTTCTTCTTCATCTTCTTCTATTTCATCCGCATTGTCTGCATTTTCAATTACTTCATCGCTTCTTCTTCTTCTTCTTCTTCTGCTTCATCTTCAATTTATTCATGAGTGATTTCTGCTTTTTCGCTTATTCTTCTGTAATTTCTGCATGTGCGGCTTATACTTCTGTTATTTCTCCTTTTTCGGCTTAATCTTCTGTTATTTCTGCTTTTATGTCTTATTCTTCTGTTTCTACATCTTGTTCTTCTTGTTCTTCTTGTAGTTCTACATATCCTTCTCATTCTTCTTTTTTTCCTTCTGCATGTTATGCTTTTTCAATTACTTCATCTTCTTCTCTTCTTATGCTTCTTCTTCAGCTTGTTCAAGTGTTATTTCTGGTTTTTCGGCTTATTCTCTAATTTCTGCTTTTTCATCTAATTCTTCTTTGTATTCTTCTTGTTCTTCTTGTTCTTTTACTTCTTCTTGTTCTTCTTGTATTTCTACATCCCCTTCTTCGTCTTGCTCATCTTCTTCTGTTTCTTCTCATTTTCTGCTTTTTCAATCACTTCTTCTCCTTCTGCTTCTTCTACTTCTTCTTCAGCTTATTCTTCTGTTATTTGTGCGTTTTCATCTTATTCTTCTGTTTCTACTTCTTGTTCCTCTTGTTCTTCTAGTTCTTCTTGTTCTCCTTGTAGTTCTACATCGCCATCTTCTTCTTCTTCATCTCTTTCTGTTTCTTCCACATTTTCTGCATTTTCAATTACCTCATTTTCTTCTTCTTCTGCTTCTTCTTCAGCTTATTCATGTGTTATTTCTGCTTTTTCGGCTTATTCTTCTGTAATTTCTACATTTTCGGTTTATATTTCTGTTATTTGACCTTTCTCGGCTTAATCTTCTGTTATTTCTGCTTTTTTCGGCTTATCCTTCTGTTATTTCTGCTTTATCGGCCTCTTCTTTTTCTATTTCTGCTTTTTCATCAAATTCTTCTGTTTCTTCTTCTTGTTCTTCTAGTTCTTCTTCTTCATCTGCTTGTTCTACATCTCCTTCTTCTTCTTCTTCTTCTTCTTCTTCTTCTTCTTCTTCTTCTTCTTCTTTTTCTTCTTCTTCTTCTTCTTCTTCTGCTTGTTCTACATCTTCTTCTTCTTCTTCTTCTTCTTCTTCTTCTTCTTCTTCTTCTTCTTCTTCTTCTTCTTCTTCTTCCTTTTCTTCTTCTTCTTCTTCTTCTTCTTCTTCTGTTTCTTCTGCATTTTCTGCTTTTTCAAATACTTCTTTTTCTACTGCTTTTCTTCAGCTTATTCTTCTGTTATTTCTGCGTTTTAATCTTATTCTTCGGTTTCCACTTCTTGTTATCCATGTTCTTCTAGTTCTTCTTATTCTTCTTGTATTCTACATCCCCTTCTTCTTCATCATCTTCTTCTGTATCTTCTGCAATTTCTGCTTTTTCAATTAATTCATCTTCTTCTGCTTTTTCTGCTACTTCTTCAGCTTATTCAAGTGTTATTTCTGCTTTTTCAGCTTATTCTTCTGTAATTTCTGCTTTTTCATTTAATTCTTCTGTGTCTTCTTCTTGTTCTTCTTGTTCTTCTACTTCCTCTTGTTCTTCTTGTAGTTCTACATCCCCTTCTTCTGTAATTTCTGCTTCATCATCTAATTCTTCTGTGTCTTCTTCTTGTTCTTCTTGTTCTTCTACTTCTTCTTGTTCTTCTTGTAGTTCTATATCCCCTTCGTCGTCTTCCTCAACTTCTTCTGTTTCTTCTGCATTTTCTGCTTTTTCAATCACTTCTTCTCATTCTGCGTCTTCTACTTCTTCAGCTGATTCTTCTATGATTTGTGCGTTTTCACCTTATTCTTCTGTTTCTACTTCTTGTTCTTCTTGTTCTTCTAGTTCTTCTTGTTCTCCTTGTAGTTCGACATCCCCATCTTCTTCTTCATCTCTTCTGTATCTTCTGCAATTTCTGCTTTTTCAATTACTTCATCTTCTTCTGCTTCTTCTCCTTCAGCATATTCAAGTGTTATTTCTGCTTGTTCGGCTTATTCTTATGTAATTTCTTCTTTTTCATCTAATTCTTCTGTGTCTTCATTCTTGTTCTTCTACTTCTTCTTGTTCTTCTTGTATTTCTACATCTTCTTCTTCTTCTTCTTCTTCTTCTTCTTCTTCTTCTTCTTCTTCTTCTTCTTCTTCTTCTTCTTCTTCTTCTTCTTCTTCTTCTTCTTCTTCTTCTTCTTCTTCTTCTTCTTCTTCTTCTTCTGTTTCTTCCGCATTGTATTCATTTTCAATTACTTCATCCCTTCTTCTTCTTCTTCTGCTTCTTCATCTTATACATGTGTTATTTCTGCATTTTCGGCTTATACTTCTGTTATTTCTCCTTTTTCGGCTTAATCTTCTGTTATTTCTGCTTTTTCCTCTTATTCTTCGGTTTCTACTTCTTGCTTTTCTTCTTCTTCTTGTTCTTCTTGTAGTTCTATGTCTCATTTGCCTTCTTCTTCATGTTATGCTTTTCCATTTTCTCTTTTTCTGCTGCTTCTTCTGCATCTTCTTCAGCTTATTCTTCTGTTATTTCTGCTTATTTTGCTTCTTTTTCTGTTACATCTGCTTTTTCGGCCTATTCTTTTTCTATTTCTCCTTTTTCATCTAATTCTTCTGTTTCTTCTTCTTGTTCTTGTTCTTCTAGTTCTTCTTCTTCATCTGGTTGTTCTACATCTCCTTCTTCTTCTTCTTTATCTTCTTCTGTTTCTTCTGCATTTTCTGCTTTTTCAAATACTTCTTATTCAACTTCTGCTTTTCTTCAGCTTATTCTTCTGTAATTTCTGCTTTTTCATCTAATTCTTCTGTTTCTTCTTCTTGTTCTTCTAGTTCTTCTACTTCTTCTTGATCTTCTTGTAGTTCTACATCCCCTTCTTCGTCCTCTTCATCTTCTTCTGTTTCTTCTGCATTTTCTGCTTTTTCAATCACTTCTCCTACTGCTTCTTCTACTACTTCTTCAGATTATTCTTCTGTTATTTGTGCGTTTTCATCTTATTCTTCTGTTTCTACTTCTTGTTCTTCTAGTTCTTCTTGTTCTCCTTGTAGTTCTACATCCCATCTTCTTCTTGTACATCATCTTCTGTTACTTCCGCTTTTTCTGCATTTTCAATTACTTCATCGCTGCTTCTTCTTCTTCTTCTGCTTCTTCTTCAACTTATTCATGTGTTATTTCTACTTTTTCGGCTTATTCTTCAGTAATTTCTGCATTTTCGGCTTATACTTCTGATATTTCTCCTTTTTCGGGTTAATCTTCTGTTATTTCTGCTTTTTCCTCTCATTCTTCGGTTTCTACTTCGTGCTTTTCTTCTTCTTCTTGTTCTTCTTGTAGTTCTACATCTCATTCGCCTTCTTCTTCTGCTTCTCTGCACGTTATGCTTTTCCAATTACTTCTTCTGCTGCTGCTTCTTCTGCATATTCTTCAGCTTATTCTTCTTTTATTTCTGCTTATTTTGCTTATTCTTCTGTTATTTCTGCTTTTTCGGCCTATTCTTTTTTCTATTTCTCCTTTTCATCTCATTCTTCTGTTTCTTCTTTTTGTTCTTGTTCCAGTTCTTCTTCTTCATCTGGTTGTTCTACATCTCCTTCTTCTTCTTCTTTATCTTCTGTTTCTTCTGCATTTTCTGCTTTTTCAAATCCTTCTTCTTATTCAACTTCTTCTTCTTTTCTTCAGCTTATTCTTCTGGTATTTCTGCGTTTTCATCTTATTCTTCTGTTTCTACTTCTTGATCTTCTTGTTCTTCTAATTCTTCTTGTTCTCCTTGTATTTCTACATCCCCATCTTCTTCTTCTTCATCTTCTTCTATTTCATCCGCATTGTCTGCATTTTCAATTACTTCATCGCTTCTTCTTCTTCTTCTTCTTCTGCTTCATCTTCAATTTATTCATGAGTGATTTCTGCTTTTTCGCTTATTCTTCTGTAATTTCTGCATGTTCGGCTTATACTTCTGTTATTTCTCCTTTTTCGGCTTAATCTTCTGTTATTTCTGCTTTTATGTCTTATTCTTCGGTTTCTACATCTTGTTCTTCTTGTTCTTCTTGTAGTTCTACATATCCTTCTCATTCTTCTTTTTTTTCTTCTGCATGTTATGCTTTTTCAATTACTTCATCTTCTTCTCTTCTTATGCTTCTTCTTCAGCTTATTCAAGAGTTATTTCTGGTTTTTCGGCTTATTCTCTAATTTCTGCTTTTTCATCTAATTCTTCTTTGTATTCTTCTTGTTCTTCTTGTTCTTTTACTTCTTCTTGTTCTTCTTGTATTTCTACATCCCCTTCTTCGTCTTGCTCATCTTCTTCTGTTTCTTCTCATTTTCTGCTTTTTCAATCACTTCTTCTCCTTCTGCTTCTTCTACTTCTTCTTCAGCTTATTCTTCTGTTATTTGTGCGTTTTCATCTTATTCTTCTCTTTCTACTTCTTGTTCCTCTTGTTCTTCTAGTTCTTCTTGTTCTCCTTGTAGTTCTACATCGCCATCTTCTTCTTCTTCATCTCTTTCTGTTTCTTCCACATTTTCTGCATTTTCAATTACCTCATTTTCTTCTTCTTCTGCTTCTTCTTCAGCTTATTCATGTGTTATGTCTGCTTTTTCGGCTTATTCTTCTGTAATTTCTACATTTTCGGTTTATATTTCTGTTATTTGACCTTTCTCGGCTTAATCTTCTGTTATTTCTGCTTTTTTCGGCTTATCCTTCTGTTATTTCTGCTTTATCGGCCTCTTCTTTTTCTATTTCTGCTTTTTCATCAAATTCTTCTGTTTCTTCTTCTTGTTCTTCTAGTACTTCTTCTTCATCTGCTTGTTCTACATCTCCTTCTTCTTCTTCTTCTTCTTCTTCTTCTTCTTCTTCTTCTTCTTCTTCTTCTTCTTCTTCTTCTTCTTCTTCTTCTTCTTCTTCTTCTTCTTCTTCTTCTTCTTCTTCTTCTTCATCTGCTTGTTCTACATCTCCTTCTTCTTCTTCTTCTTCTTCTTCTTCTTCTTCTTCTTCTTCTTCTTCTTCTTCTTCTTCTTCTTCTTCTTCTTCTTCTTCTTCTTCTTCTTCTTCTTCTTCTTCTTCATCTTCTGTTTCTTCTGCATTTTCTGCTTTTTCAAATACTTCTTATTCTACTTCTGCTTTTCTTCAGCTTATTCTTCTGTTATTTCTGCGTTTTAATCTTATTCGGTTTCCACTTCTTGTTATCCATGTTCTTCTAGTTCTTCTTATTCTTCTTGTATTCTACATCCCCTTCTTCTTCATCATCTTCTTCTGTATCTTCTGCAATTTCTGCTTTTTCAATTAATTCATCTTCTGCTTTTTCTGCTACTTCTTCAGCTTATTCAAGTGTTATTTCTGCTTTTTCAGCTTATTCTTCTGTAATTTCTGCTTTTTCATTTAATTCTTCTGTGTCTTCTTCTGGTTTTTCTTGTTCTTCTACTTCCTCTTGTTCTTCTTGTAGTTCTACATCCCCTTCTTCTGTAATTTCTGCTTTTTCATCTAATTCTTCTGTGTCTTCTTCTTGTTCTTCTTGTTCTTCTACTTCTTCTTGTTCTTCTTGTAGTTCTATATCCCCTTCGTCGTCTTCCTCAACTTCTTCTGTTTCTTCTGCATTTTCTGCTTTTTCAATCACTTCTTCTCATTCTGCGTCTTCTACTTCTTCAGCTGATTCTTCTATGATTTGTGCGTTTTCACCTTATTCTTCTGTTTCTACTTCTTGTTCTTCTTGTTCTTCTAGTTCTTCTTATTCTCCTTGTAGTTCGACATCCCCATCTTCTTCTTCATCTCTTCTGTATCTTCTGCAATTTCTGCTTTTTCAATTACTTCATCTTTTTCTGCTTCTTCTCCTTCAGCATATTCAAGTGTTATTTCTGCTTGTTCGGCTTATTCTTATGTAATTTCTTCTTTTTCATCTAATTCTTCTGTGTCTTCATTCTTGTTCTTCTACTTCTTCTTGTTCTTCTTGTATTTCTACTTCTTCTTCTTCTTCTTCTTCTTCTTCTTCTTCTTCTTCTTCTTCTTCTTCTTCTTCTTCTTCTTCTTCTTCTTCTTCTTCTTCTTCTTCTTCTTCTTCTTCTTCTTCTTCTTCTTCTTCTTCTTCTTCTTCTGTTTCTTCCGCATTGTATTCATTTTCAATTACTTCATCCCTTCTTCTTCTTCTTCTGCTTCTTCATCTTATACATGTGTTATTTCTGCATTTTCGGCTTATGCTTCTGTTATTTCTCCTTTTTCGGCTTGATCTTCTGTTATTTCTGCTTTTTCCTCTTATTCTTCGGTTTCTACTTCTTGCTTTTCTTCTTCTTCTTGTTCTTCTTGTAGTTCTATGTCTCATTTGCCTTCTTCTTCATGTTATGCTTTTCCATTTTCTCTTTTTCTGCTGCTTCTTCTGCATCTTCTTCAGCTTATTCTTCTGTTATTTCTGCTTATTTTGCTTCTTTTTCTGTTACATCTGCTTTTTCGGCCTATTCTTTTTCTATTTCTCCTTTTTCATCTAATTCTTCTGTTTCTTCTTCTTGTTCTTGTTCTTCTAGTTCTTCTTCTTCATCTGGTTGTTCTACATCTCCTTCTTCTTCTTCTTTATCTTCTTCTGTTTCTTCTGCATTTTCTGCTTTTTCAAATACTTCTTATTCAACTTCTGCTTTTCTTCAGCTTATTCTTCTGTAATTTCTGCTTTTTCATCTAATTCTTCTGTTTCTTCTTCTTGTTCTTCTAGTTCTTCTACTTCTTCTTGATCTTCTTGTAGTTCTACATCCCCTTCTTCGTCCTCTTCATCTTCTTCTGTTTCTTCTGCATTTTCTGCTTTTTCAATCACTTCTCCTACTGCTTCTTCTACTACTTCTTCAGATTATTCTTCTGTTATTTGTGCGTTTTCATCTTATTCTTCTGTTTCTACTTCTTGTTCTTCTAGTTCTTCTTGTTCTCCTTGTAGTTCTACATCCCCATCTTCTTCTTGTACATCATCTTCTGTTACTTCCGCTTTTTCTGCATTTTCAATTACTTCATCGCTGCTTCTTCTTCTTCTTCTGCTTCTTCTTCAACTTATTCATGTGTTATTTCTACTTTTTCGGCTTATTCTTCAGTAATTTCTGCATTTTCGGCTTATACTTCTGATATTTCTCCTTTTTCGGGTTAATCTTCTGTTATTTCTGCTTTTTCCTCTCATTCTTGGGTTTCTACTTCGTGCTTTTCTTCTTCTTCTTGTTCTTCTTGTAGTTCTACATCTCATTCGCCTTCTTCTTCTGCTTCTCTGCACGTTATGCTTTTCCAATTACTTCTTCTGCTGCTGCTGCTTCTGCATCTTCTTCAGCTTATTCTTCTGTTATTTCTGCTTATTTTGCTTATTCTTCTGTTATTTCTGCTTTTTCGGCCTATTCTTTTTCTATTTCTCCTTTTCATCTCATTCTTCTGTTTCTTCTTTTGTTCTTGTTCCAGTTCTTCTTCTTCATCTGGTTGTTCTACATCTCCTTCTTCTTCTTCTTTATCTTCTGTTTCTTCTGCATTTTCTGCTTTTTCAAATCCTTCTTCTTATTCAACTTCTTCTTCTTTTCTTCAGCTTATTCTTCTGGTATTTTCTGCGTTTTCATTTATTCTTCTGTTTCTACTTCTTGATCTTCTTGTTCTTCTAATTCTTCTTGTTCTCCTTGTATTTCTACATCCCCATCTTCTTCTTCTTCATCTTCTTCTATTTCATCCGCATTGTCTGCATTTTCAATTACTTCATCGCTTCTTCTTCTTCTTCTTCTTCTGCTTCATCTTCAATTTATTCATGAGTGATTTCTGCTTTTTCGCTTATTCTTCTGTAATTTCTGCATGTTCGGCTTATACTTCTGTTATTTCTCCTTTTTCGGCTTAATCTTCTGTTATTTCTGCTTTTATGTCTTATTCTTCGGTTTCTACATCTTGTTCTTCTTGTTCTTCTTGTAGTTCTACATATCCTTCTCATTCTTCTTTTTTTTCTTCTGCATGTTATGCTTTTTCAATTACTTCATCTTCTTCTCTTCTTATGCTTCTTCTTCAGCTTATTCAAGAGTTATTTCTGGTTTTTCGGCTTATTCTCTAATTTCTGCTTTTTCATCTAATTCTTCTTTGTATTCTTCTTGTTCTTCTTGTTCTTTTACTTCTTCTTGTTCTTCTTGTATTTCTACATCCCCTTCTTCGTCTTGCTCATCTTCTTCTGTTTCTTCTCATTTTCTGCTTTTTCAATCACTTCTTCTCCTTCTGCTTCTTCTACTTCTTCTTCAGCTTATTCTTCTGTTATTGTGCGTTTTCATCTTATTCTTCTGTTTCTACTTCTTGTTCCTCTTGTTTTTCTAGTTCTTCTTGTTCTCCTTGTAGTTCTACATCGCCATCTTCTTCTTCTTCATCTCTTTCTGTTTCTTCCACATTTTCTGCATTTCAATTACCTCATTTTCTTCTTCTTCTGCTTCTTCTTCAGCTTATTCATGTGTTATGTCTGCTTTTTCGGCTTATTCTTCTGTAATTTCTACATTTTCGGTTTATATTTCTGTTATTTTGACCTTTCTCGGGCTTAATCTTCTGTTATTTCTGCTTTTTTCGGCTTATCCTTCTGTTATTTCTGCTTTATCGGCCTCTTCTTTTCTATTTCTGCTTTTTCATCAAATTCTTCTGTTTCTTCTTCTTGTTCTTCTAGTTCTTCTTCTTCATCTGCTTGTTCTACATCTCCTTCTTCTTCTTCTTTTTCTTCTTCTTCTTCTTCTTCTTCTTCTTCTTCTTCTCTTCTTCTTCTTCTCTTCTTCTTCTTCTCTTCTTCTTCTACTTCTTCTTCTTCTTCTTCTTCTTCTTCTTCTTCTTCTTCTTCTTCTTCATCTTCTGTTTCTTCTGACCTTTTTGCTTTTTCTTTGCTTCTTCTTCTTTTCTGTTTCTTCTTCTTTCTTCAGCTTATTCTTCTGTTATTTCTGTTTTTCAGCTTATTCTTCTGTTATTTCTGCTTTTTCCTCTTATTCTTCTGTTTTCCTTCTTGTTATTCCTTGTTCTTCTAATTCTTCTTGTTCTTCTTGTAGTTCTACATCTCCTACTTCTTCTTATTCATCTTCTTCTGTTTCTTCTGCATCTTTGCTTTTTCAATTACATCTTCTTCTTCTGTACTTCTTCTTCTTCTTTAGCTTATTCTTGTGTTATTTCTGCTTTTTCTGCTTATTCATCATTGCCATTCTGTATTCATGCGTGTATTTCTGCTTTTTCGGCTTATACTTCTGTTATTTATGCTTTTTTCCTCTTTTTCTTCTGTTTCTTATTCTTGTTCTTTTGCTCTTCTTGTTCTTCTTGTAGTTCTACATCTCCTTCTTCTTTTTCTTCATCTTCTTCTGGTTCTTCTGCACATCTTGCTTATTCAATTACTTCTTCTTATTCTGCTTCTTCTGCTTCTTCTTCAACGTCTTCTTCTCTTATTTCTGCTTTTTCGGCTTATTCTTTCTGTTATATCTGCTTTTTCGGCTTATTCTTCTGTTATCTCCACTTTTTCCTCTTATTCTT
>NW_028167757.1:0-28542 GCF_964194135.1 Talpa europaea
TTCTTCTGTTTCTACTTCTTGTTCTTCTTGTTTTCCTAGTTCTTCTTGTTCTTCTAGTACTTCTTGTTCTTCTTATAATTCTACATCTCCTTCTTTTTCTTCTTCTTCTTATCATCTTCTTCAGTTTATTAAGCATTTTCTGCTTTTTCTATTTCTTCTTCTTCTCCTTCTTCTGCTTCTTCTGCTTCTTCTTCTGTCATTTCTGCTTTTTCGTCTTATTCCACCATTATTTCAGGTTTTTAGGCTTATTCGGTTACTTTTGCCTTTTCGTCTTAGTCTTCTGTTACTTCTACTTTTAGGCTTATTCTTCTGTTTGTTCTTCTAGTTCTTCTTGTTCTTTTGGTAGTTCTACCTCTCCTTCTTCTTCATCATCTTCTGCTTCTTCTGAATTTTCTGCTTTTCTATTTCTGCTTCTTCTGCTTCTTCTTCAGTTTATTCTTCTGTATTTTCTGCTTTTTCGTCTTATTCTTCTCTTTCAACTTCTTGTTCTTCTTGTTCTTTTAGTTCACCCTTGTTCTTCTTGTACTTCTACATCTCCTTCTTCTTCTTCTTATACTTCTCCTTCCTCTTCACCTTCGACTGTTTCTTCTGCATTTTCTCCTTTTTCAATTACTTCTTCTTCTGCTTCTTTAGGTTTTACTTCAGCTTCTTCTTCTGTTATATCTGCTCTTTTGGTTTCTTCTTCTGTTATTCTGCTTTTTCGGCTTATTCTTCTGTTTTATCTGTTTTTTCAGCTCATTCTTCTGTTATTTATACTTGTTCGGCTTTTTCTTCTCTTATTTCTGCTTTTACAGCTTCTTCTGTTATTTCTTCTTTTTCGGCTTGTTCCTCCGTTATTTCAGGTTTTTCGGCTTATTCTTCGGTTATTCCTGCTTTTTGGCTTATACTTCTGTTACTTCTACTTTTTCTGCTTATTCTGTTATTTCTTTCTTTTCGTCTTATTCTTCTGTTTCTACTTCTTGTTCTTCGTGTTTTCCTAGTATTTCTTGTTCTTCCAGTATTTCTTGTTCTTCTTACAGTTCTACCTCTCCTTCTTTTTCTTCTTCTTCTTATTCATCTTCTTCAGTTTATTAAGCATTTTCTGCTTTTTCTATTTCTTCTTCTTCTCCTTCTTCTGCTTCTTCTGCTTCTTCTTCTGTCATTTCTGCTTTTTCGTCTTATTCCACCATTATTTCAGGTTTTTAGGCTTATTCGGCTATTTTTGCCTTTTCGTCTTAGTCTTCTGTTACTTCTACTTTTAGGCTTATTCTTCTGTTTGTTCTTCTAGTTCTTCTTGTTCTTCTGGTAGTTCTACCTCTGCTTCTTCTTCATCATCTTCTGCTTCTTCTGAATTTTCTGCTTTTCAATTTCTGCTTCACCTGCTTCTTCTTCAGTTTATTCTTCTGTATTTTCTGCTTTTTCGACTTATTCTTCTGTTTCAACTTCTTTTCTTCTTGTGCTTTTAGTTCCCCCTTGTTCTTCTTGTACTTCTACATCTCCTTCTTATTCTTATACATCTTCTTCCTCTTCACCTTCTTCTGTTTCTTCTGCATTTTCTCCTTTTTCAATTACTTCTTCTTCTGCTGCTTCTTTTGGTTTTACTTCAGGGTCTTCTTCTGTTATATGTGCTCTATTGGCTTCTTCTTATGTTATTCTGTTTTCTCGGCTTATTCTTCTGTTTTATCTGTTTTTTCAGCTCATTCTTCTGTTATTTATGCTTGTTCGGCTTTTTCTTCTCTTATTTCTGCTTTTTCGGCTTCTTCTCTTATGTCTGATTTTTCGGCTTCTTCCTCCGTTATTTCAGGTTTTTCGGCTTATTCTTCGGTTCTTTCTGCTTTTCGGTCTATACTTCTGTTATTTCTACTTTTTGTGCTTATTCTGTTATTTCTTTCTTTTCGTCTTATTCTTCTGTTTCTACTTCTTTTTGTTCTTGTTTTCCTAGTTCTTCTTGTTCTTCTAGTACTTCTTGTTCTTCTTATAATTCTACATCTTCTTTTTCTTCTTCTTCTTATTCATTTTCTTCAGTTTATTAAGCATTTTTTGCTTTTTCTATTTCTTCCTCTTCTCCTTCTTCTGCTTCTTCTGTTTCTTCTTCTGTCATTTCTGCTTTTTCGTCTTATTCCATCATTTTTTCAGGTTTTTAGGCTTATTCGGTTATTTTTGCCTTTTCGTCTTAGTCTTCTGTTACTTCTACTTTTAGGCTTATTCTTCTGTTTGTTCTTCTAGTTCTTCTTGTTCTGGTAGTTCTACATCTCCTTCTTCTTCATCATCTTCTGCTTCTTCTGAATTTTCTGCTTTTCAATTTCTGCTTCTTCTGCTTCTTCTTCAGTTTATTCTTCTGTATTTTCTGCTTTTTCGTCTTATTCTTCTGTTTCAACTTCTTCTTCTTCTTGTTCTTTTAGTTCACCCTTGATCTTCTTGTACTTCTACATCGCCTTCTTCTTTTTCTTCTTATACTTCTCCTTCCTCTTCACCTTCGACTGTTTCTTCTGCATTTTCTCCTTTTTCAATTACTTCTTCTTCTGCTTCTTTTGGTTTTACTTCAGCTTCTTCTTCTGTTATATCTGCTCTTTTGGTTTCTTCTTCTGTTATTCTGCTTTTTCGGCTTATTCTTCTGTTTTATCTGTTTTTTCAGCTCATTCTTCTGTTATTTATACTTGTTCGGCTTTTTCTTCTCTTATTTCTGCTTTTACAGCTTCTTCTGTTATTTCTTCTTTTTCGGCTTGTTCCTCCGTTATTTCAGGTTTTTCGGCTTATTCTTCGGTTATTCCTGCTTTTTGGCTTATACTTCTGTTATTTCTACTTTTTCTGCTTATTCTGTTATTTCTTTCTTTTCGTCTTATTCTTCTGTTTCTACTTCTTGTTCTTCTTGTTTTCCTAGTTCTTCTTGTTCTTCTAGTACTTCTTGTTCTTCTTATAATTCTACATCTTCTTTTTCTTCTTGTTCTTATTCATTTTCTTCAGTTTATTAAGCATTTTCTGCTTTTTCTATTTCTTCCTCTTCTGCTTCTTCTGCTTCTTCTTCTGTCATTTCTGCTTTTTCGTCTTATTCCACCATTTTTTCAGGTTTTTAGGCTTATTCGGCTATTTTTGCCTTTTCGTCTTAGTCTTCTGTTACTTCTACTTTTAGGCTTATTCTTCTGTTTGTTCTTCTAGTTCTTCTTGTTCTTCTGGTAGTTCTACCTCTCCTTCTTCTTCATCATCTTCTGCTTCTTCTGAATTTTCTGCTTTTCAATTTCTGCTTCTTCTTCAGCTTATTCTTCTGTATTTTCTGCTTTTTCGACTTATTCTTCTATTTCAACTTCTTGTTCTTCTTGTTCTTTTAGGTCCCCCTTGTTCTTCTTGTACTTCTACATCTCCTTCTTATTCTTATACATCTTCTTCCTCTTCACCTTCTTCTGTTTCTTCTGCATTTTCTCCTTTTTCAATTACTTCTTCTTCTGCTGCTTCTTTTGGTTTTACTTCAGGGTCTTCTCTGTTATATGTGCTCTATTGGCTTCTTCTTATGTTATTCTGTTTTCTCGGCTTATTCTTCTGTTTTATCTGTTTTTTCAGCTCATTCTTCTGTTATTTATGCTTGTTCGGCTTTTTCTTCTCTTATTTCTGCTTTTTCGGCTTCTTCTCTTATGTCTGATTTTTCGGCTTCTTCCTCCGTTATTTCAGGTTTTTCGGCTTATTCTTCGGTTCTTTCTGCTTTTCGGTCTATACTTCTGTTATTTCTACTTTTTGTGCTTATTCTGTTATTTCTTTCTTTTCGTCTTATTCTTCTGTTTCTACTTCTTTTTGTTCTTGTTTTCCTAGTTCTTCTTGTTCTTCTAGTACTTCTTGTTCTTCTTATAATTCTACATCTTCTTTTTCTTCTTCTTCTTATTCATTTTCTTCAGTTTATTAAGCATTTTTTGCTTTTTCTATTTCTTCCTCTTCTCCTTCTTCTGCTTCTTCTGTTTCTTCTTCTGTCATTTCTGCTTTTTCGTCTTATTCCATCATTTTTTCAGGTTTTTAGGCTTATTCGGTTATTTTTGCCTTTTCGTCTTAGTCTTCTGTTACTTCTACTTTTAGGCTTATTCTTCTGTTTGTTCTTCTAGTTCTTGTTCTGGTAGTTGTACATCTCCTTCTTCTTCATCATCTTCTGCTTCTTCTGAATTTTCTGCTTTTCAATTTCTGCTTCTTCTGCTTCTTCTTCAGTTTATTCTTCTGTATTTTCTGCTTTTTCGTCTTATTCTTCTGTTTCAACTTCTTCTTCTTCTTGTTCTTTTAGTTCACCCTTGTTCTTCTTGTACTTCTACATCTCCTTCTTCTTCTTCTTCTTATACTTCTCCTTCCTCTTCACCTTCGACTGTTTCTTCTGCATTTTCTCCTTTTTCAATTACTTCTTCTTCTGCTTCTTTTGGTTTTACTTCAGCTTCTTCTTCTGTTATATCTGCTCTTTTGGTTTCTTCTTCTGTTATTCTGCTTTTTCGGCTTATTCTTCTGTTTTATCTGTTTTTTCAGCTCATTCTTCTGTTATTTATACTTGTTCGGCTTTTTCTTCTCTTATTTCTGCTTTTACAGCTTCTTCTGTTATTTCTTCTTTTTCGGCTTGTTCCTCCGTTATTTCAGGTTTTTCGGCTTATTCTTCGGTTATTCCTGCTTTTTGGCTTATACTTCTGTTATTTCTACTTTTTCTGCTTATTCTGTTATTTCTTTCTTTTCGTCTTATTCTTCTGTTTCTACTTCTTGTTCTTCTTGTTTTCCTAGTTCTTCTTGTTCTTCTAGTACTTCTTGTTCTTCTTATAATTCTACATCTTCTTTTTCTTCTTCTTCTTATTCATTTTCTTCAGTTTATTAAGCATTTTCTGCTTTTTCTATTTCTTCCTCTTCTGCTTCTTCTGCTTCTTCTTCTGTCATTTCTGCTTTTTCGTCTTATTCCACCATTTTTTCAGGTTTTTAGGCTTATTCGGCTATTTTTGCCTTTTCGTCTTAGTCTTCTGTTACTTCTACTTTTAGGCTTATTCTTCTGTTTGTTCTTCTAGTTCTTCTTGTTCTTCTGGTAGTTCTACCTCTCCTTCTTCTTCATCATCTTCTGCTTCTTCTGAATTTTCTGCTTTTCAATTTCTGCTTCTTCTTCAGCTTATTCTTCTGTATTTTCTGCTTTTTCGACTTATTCTTCTATTTCAACTTCTTGTTCTTCTTGTTCTTTTAGGTCCCCCTTGTTCTTCTTGTACTTCTACATCTCCTTCTTATTCTTATACATCTTCTTCCTCTTCACCTTCTTCTGTTTCTTCTGCATTTTCTCCTTTTTCAATTACTTCTTCTTCTGCTGCTTCTTTTGGTTTTACTTCAGGGTCTTCTCTGTTATATGTGCTCTATTGGCTTCTTCTTATGTTATTCTGTTTTCTCGGCTTATTCTTCTGTTTTATCTGTTTTTTCAGCTCATTCTTCTGTTATTTATGCTTGTTCGGCTTTTTCTTCTCTTATTTCTGCTTTTTCGGCTTCTTCTCTTATGTCTGATTTTTCGGCTTCTTCCTCCGTTATTTCAGGTTTTTCGGCTTATTCTTCGGTTCTTTCTGCTTTTCGGTCTATACTTCTGTTATTTCTACTTTTTGTGCTTATTCTGTTATTTCTTTCTTTTCGTCTTATTCTTCTGTTTCTACTTCTTTTTGTTCTTGTTTTCCTAGTTCTTCTTGTTCTTCTAGTACTTCTTGTTCTTCTTATAATTCTACATCTTCTTTTTCTTCTTCTTCTTATTCATTTTCTTCAGTTTATTAAGCATTTTTTGCTTTTTCTATTTCTTCCTCTTCTCCTTCTTCTGCTTCTTCTGTTTCTTCTTCTGTCATTTCTGCTTTTTCGTCTTATTCCATCATTTTTTCAGGTTTTTAGGCTTATTCGGTTATTTTTGCCTTTTCGTCTTAGTCTTCTGTTACTTCTACTTTTAGGCTTATTCTTCTGTTTGTTCTTCTAGTTCTTGTTCTGGTAGTTGTACATCTCCTTCTTCTTCATCATCTTCTGCTTCTTCTGAATTTTCTGCTTTTCAATTTCTGCTTCTTCTGCTTCTTCTTCAGTTTATTCTTCTGTATTTTCTGCTTTTTCGTCTTATTCTTCTGTTTCAACTTCTTCTTCTTCTTGTTCTTTTAGTTCACCCTTGTTCTTCTTGTACTTCTACATCTCCTTCTTCTTCTTCTTCTTATACTTCTCCTTCCTCTTCACCTTCGACTGTTTCTTCTGCATTTTCTCCTTTTTCAATTACTTCTTCTTCTGCTTCTTTTGGTTTTACTTCAGCTTCTTCTTCTGTTATATCTGCTCTTTTGGTTTCTTCTTCTGTTATTCTGCTTTTTCGGCTTATTCTTCTGTTTTATCTGTTTTTTCAGCTCATTCTTCTGTTATTTATACTTGTTCGGCTTTTTCTTCTCTTATTTCTGCTTTTACAGCTTCTTCTGTTATTTCTTCTTTTTCGGCTTGTTCCTCCGTTATTTCAGGTTTTTCGGCTTATTCTTCGGTTATTCCTGCTTTTTGGCTTATACTTCTGTTATTTCTACTTTTTCTGCTTATTCTGTTATTTCTTTCTTTTCGTCTTATTCTTCTGTTTCTACTTCTTGTTCTTCTTGTTTTCCTAGTTCTTCTTGTTCTTCTAGTACTTCTTGTTCTTCTTATAATTCTACATCTTCTTTTTCTTCTTCTTCTTATTCATTTTCTTCAGTTTATTAAGCATTTTCTGCTTTTTCTATTTCTTCCTCTTCTGCTTCTTCTGCTTCTTCTTCTGTCATTTCTGCTTTTTCGTCTTATTCCACCATTTTTTCAGGTTTTTAGGCTTATTCGGCTATTTTTGCCTTTTCGTCTTAGTCTTCTGTTACTTCTACTTTTAGGCTTATTCTTCTGTTTGTTCTTCTAGTTCTTCTTGTTCTTCTGGTAGTTCTACCTCTCCTTCTTCTTCATCATCTTCTGCTTCTTCTCAATTTTCTGCTTTTCAATTTCTGCTTCTTCTGCTTCTTCTTCAGCTTATTCTTCTGTATTTTCTGCTTTTTCGACTTATTCTTCTCTTTCAACTTCTTCTTCTTCTTGTTCTTTTAGTTCCCCCTTGTTCTTCTTGTACTTCTACATCTCCTTCTTATTCTTATACATCTTCTTCCTCTTCACCTTTTTCTGTTTCTTCTGCATTTTCTCCTTTTTCAATTACTTCTTCTTCTTCTGCTTCTTTTGGTTTTACTTCAGCTTCTTCTTCTGTTATATGTGCTCTTTTGGCTTCTTCTTCTGTTATTCTGCTTTCTCGGCTTATTCTTCTGTTTTATCTCTTTTTTCAGCTCATTCTTCTGTTATTTATGCTTGTTCGGCTTTTTCTTCTCTTATTTCTGCTTTTTCGGCTTCTTCTGTTATGTTTGCTTTTTCGGCTTGTTCCTCCGTTATTTCAGGTTATTCGGCTTATTCTTCGGTTATTTCCGCTTTTCGGTTTATACTTCTGTTATTTCTACTTTTTCTGCTTATTCTGTTATTTCTTTCTTTTCGTCTTATTCTTCTGTTTCTACTTCTTGTTCTTCTTGTTTTCCTAGTTCTTCTTGTTCTTGTAGTACTTCTTGTTCTTCTTATAATTCTACATCTCCTTCTTTTTCTTCTTCTTCTTATCATCTTCTTCAGTTTATTAAGCATTTTCTGCTTTTTCTATTTCTTCTTCTTCTCCTTCTTCTGCTTCTTCTGCTTCTTCTTCTGTCATTTCTGCTTTTTCGTCTTATTCCACCATTATTTCAGGTTTTTAGGCTTATTCGGTTACTTTTGCCTTTTCGTCTTAGTCTTCTGTTACTTCTACTTTTAGGCTTATTCTTCTGTTTGTTCTTCTAGTTCTTCTTGTTCTTTTGGTAGTTCTACCTCTCCTTCTTCTTCATCATCTTCTGCTTCTTCTGAATTTTCTGCTTTTCAATTTCTGCTTCTTCTGCTTCTTCTTCAGTTTATTCTTCTGTATTTTCTGCTTTTTCGTCTTATTCTTCTGTTTCAACTTCTTGTTCTTCTTGTTCTTTTAGTTCACCCTTGTTCTTCTTGTACTTCTACATCTCCTTCTTCTTCTTCTTATACTTCTCCTTCCTCTTCACCTTCGACTGTTTCTTCTGCATTTTCTCCTTTTTCAATTACTTCTTCTTCTGCTTCTTTTGGTTTTACTTCAGCTTCTTCTTCTGTTATATCTGCACTTTTGGCTTCTTCTTCTGTTATTCTGCTTTTTCGGCTTATTCTTCTGTTTTATCTGTTTTTTCAGCTCATTCTTCTGTTATTTATACTTGTTCGGCTTTTTCGTCTCTTATTTCTGCTTTTACAGCTTCTTCTGTTATTTCTTCTTTTTCGGCTTGTTCCTCCGTTATTTCAGGTTTGTCGGCTTATTCTTCGGTTATTCCTGCTTTTTGGCTTATACTTCTGTTATTTCTACTTTTTCTGCTTATTCTGTTATTTCTTTCTTTTCGTCTTATTCTTCTGTTTCTACTTCTTGTTCTTCGTGTTTTCCTAGTATTTCTTGTTCTTCCAGTACTTCTTGTTCTTCTTACAGTTCTACATCTCCTTCTTTTTCTTCTTCTTCTTATTCATCTTCTTCAGTTTATTAAGCATTTTCTGCTTTTTCTATTTCTTCTTCTTCTCCTTCTTCTGCTTCTTCTTCTGTCATTTCTGCTTTTTCGTCTTATTCCACCATTATTTCAGGTTTTTAGGCTTATTCGGTTATTTTTGCCTTTTCGTCTTAGTCTTCTGTTACTTCTACTTTTAGGCTTATTCTTCTGTTTGTTCTCCTAGTTCTTCTTGTTCTTCTGGTAGTTTTACCTCTCCTTCTTCTTCATCATCTTCTGCTTCTTCTGAATTTTCTCCTTTTCAATTTCTGCTTTTGTGCCTCTTCTTCAGCTCATTCTTCTGTATTTTCTGCTTTTTCGTCTTATTCTTCTGTTTCAACTTCTTGTTCTTCTTTTTCTTTTAGTTCTCCCTTGTTATTTTGTACTTCTACATCTCCTTCTTATTCTTATACATCTTCTTCCTCTTCACCTTCTTGTGTTTCTTCTGCATTTTCTCCTTTTTCAATTACTTCTTCTTCTGCTGCTTCTTTTGGTTTTACTTCATCTTCTTCTTCTGTTATATCTGCTCTTTTGGCTTCTCTTCTGTTATTCTGCTTTTTCGGCTTATTCTTTTGTTTTATCTATTTTTTCAGCTCATTCTTCTGTTATTTATACTTGTTCGGCTTTTTCTTCTCCCATTTCTGCTTTTTCGGCTTATTCTTTAATTTCTCCTTTTTTGGCTTATTTCTCCGTTATTTCAGGTTTTTCGGCTTATTCTTCGGTTATTTCTGCTTTTCGGCTTATACTTCTGTTATTTCTACTTTTTCTGCTTATTCTGTTATTTCTTTCTTTTCGTCTTATTCTTCTGTTTCTACTTCTTGTTCTTCTTGTTTTCCTAGTTCTTCTTGTTCTTCTAGTACTTCTTGTTCTCTTATAGTTCTACATCTCCTTCTTTTTCTTCTTCTTCTTATTCATCTTCTTCAGTTTATTAAGCATTTTCTGCTTTTTCTATTTCTTCTTCTTCTCCTTCTTCTGCTTCTTCTTCTGCTTCTTCTTCTGCCATTTCTGCTTTTTCGTCTTATTCCACCATTATTTCAGGTTTTTAGGCTTATTCGGTTATTTTTGCCTTTTCGTCTTAGTCTTCTGTTACTTCTACTTTTAGGCTTATTCTTCTGTTTGTTCTTCTAGTTCTTCTTGTTTTTCTGGTAGTTCTACCTCTCCTTCTTCTTCATCATCTTCTGCTTCTTCTCAATTTTCTGCTTTTCAATTTCTGCTTCTTCTGCTTCTTCTTCAGCTTATTCTTCTGTATTTTCTGCTTTTTCGACTTATTCTTCTGTTTCAACTTTTTGTTCTTCTTGTTCTGTTAGTTCACCCTTGTTCTTCTTGTACTTCTACATCTCCTTCTTATTCTTATACATCTTCTTCCTCTTCACCTTTTTCTGTTTCTTCTGCATTTTCTCCTTTTTCAATTACTTCTTCTTCTGCTTCTTTTGGTTTTACTTCAGCTTTTTCTTCTGTTATATCTGCTCTTTTGGTTTCTTGTTCTGTTATTCTGCATTTTCGGCTTATTCTTCTGTTTTATCTGTTTTTTCAGCTCATTCTTCTGTTATTTATACTTGTTCGGCTTTTTCTTCTCTTATTTCTGCTTTTACAGCTTCTTCTGTTATTTCTTCTTTTTCGGCTTGTTCCTCCGTTATTTCAGGTTTTTCGGCTTATTCTTCGGTTATTCCTGCTTTTTGGCTTATACTTCTGTTATTTCTACTTTTTCTGCTTATTCTCTTATTTCTTTCTTTTCGTCTTATTCTTCTGTTTCTACTTCTTGTTCTTTGTGTTTTCCTAGTATTTCTTGTTCTTCCAGTACTTCTTGTTCTTCTTACAGTTCTACATCTCCTTCTTTTTCTTCTTCTTCTTATTCATCTTCTTCAGTTTATTAAGCATTTTCTGCTTTTTCTATTTCTTCTTCTTCTCCTTCTTCTGCTTCTTCTTCTGCTTCTTCTTCTGCCATTTTTCCTTTTCCTATTATTCCACCATTATTTCAGGTTTTTAGGCTTATTTGGTTATTTTTGCCTTTTCGTCTTAGTCTTCTGTTACTTCTACTTTTAGGCTTATTCTTCTCTTTGTTCTTCTAGTTCTTCTTTTTCTTCTGGTAGTTCTACCTCTCCTTCTTGCCGCGGACCAGCCCTGCAGTGGCGGGAGATCGAGACAATCTCATGGTTGAATGAGAATGAGCAAATGGTGATCGAAGGAATTAGGGCGAGTGACAAGAAAGAATGACACACAGACACACTCAAGGGAGAGTGAAAATCTGAGTGCGCTTTATTGTAAGCAATCTTCTCTTTTTATACATTTTTACAGTAATTGCTTCATTGTGTTTTGCACAGAATATGGTTAATCATTTATCAAGGCATACGTGCACTTTGTATCACATATCATTACATCTCGCTTATTATTTATCAAGAAATCAAGTACAAATCAAGAACATTTCATACTCTAATCTCCATAATGGAGGCTCATTCTAGAACATCTGAATTATGATTATATTTTTATTATTACTTTATTATTATGTTTTTCATATACTAGTATCTATTCTCATACTTTTGTTTGGCTATATTATTTACTAAGTAATAGAATCTGTTTCCATAGTTGCATTCCTTTACTATGAGCCTAGTTACTGGTAATGAGTAACAACATATTTTGGTGGTGCCTCAACAACGCCCAGGCCCAATTGTTCCAGTAATTTTTCATGGATGAAAAGGTGGGAACCAAAATCCCCTCGGGGACTGCGCCTGTCTTAGGTTGTCAGAACTCGCTTTCTGATCTTACCCGTCATTGACTGTCCAGTCCAGCGCACAGGGGCAGGGGCTGATTATGCCAAGATAGCACAGCCACCCGATATTAATGCGAAATTGTGGCAATTGTAACATTGCTCTCAGGAGCCGCCACAGTTCCCCCTTTTTTTTTTTTAAATTGAAGCTGCATAAAATGCATATCACGACGAAGAATCTTCAAATTTCTGTTAAGCAGCTTCAAAAACACAGGCATCAAAAGGCATCCAACCAAAACAATGAGCGTAATCACTCCAAATGAAATCAAAAAATGTAGCCAATTTGAGGGAGCCAAAGAACGCAGAGAATCAGAAAATGTAGAAGCAAAATCAAACAATGCTGGTTCAGACAAGTGTGCTTGGCTCATTGCAGAAATTTCTGCCTGGAGAGATGACATATCATGACTAGAGTCACTTTCACGCCAAACACCAAGCAAATGATTTTTAACAAAATTCCAATCAAGAGAAGAATTATAAGGTTTAGGCGTAACACAAATAAATTTAAATTGTGCATGACAACGAGTTGAGAGAAGTTTTTTGATTTGCTGTACTTCCTCTCCCAAAGCTAATACAGTCTCTTCAAGAGCATTAAGTTTTTGTTCCATTTTTTTATCTATGGAATGTTGCAAAGCAAGTGCCAAAGTCACATTTTGTGTAAGATCATTAACAAAATGAGCTGTATGTGTTTCCTGCACCAAGGCAACAGATGATGCTGCAAGAGAAGTAACAATTGCAATCAAGGCAGCAATATGTAAAATAAGCGTAGCAACAAAATGTTTAGAATGAATTAAAGCATTGACTTCCTGAATAATTTGTAAAGCAGTATTGTCAAACCATGGGGTATTTTGTAAATCCACAGGTAATATAACATAAGAAGGTCTATTTAACATAACCATAGTAGAAAAATTATGAACAATATTAGGAGTTAGGCAATTAGACAACACACACTTAGAACAGGTTACAGAATAGGAATTCCCATGGCAGGAAATGTTCATTGTGTTGGCAGATCCAAAAAGCAATGTATAGGGGTATCCAATGCAGGCACGAAGATTGAAATTCCATACGGCGTAGATATTTTGTCTGGTGCTAAAAAGTTTGATAGTATTCACAGCAGCAAAAAGACGAAAAAGTTCAAGTAAGCACGAGTTCCATTGGAAGTGGTGAAGAAGTAGGTGATCTGTGACTTTTCAGGTTTCAGTCAGTGCAGAGGAGGAACCAAGGTGTTGGTTTAATTTAGCAGGGACCAGATGGGTGAATTAGCATCATTAAACAAGTATTAGATAAATTAATAAAAAGGAACAAAAAAATTAGAGTACCATATAGATACTTTGTACATTTTTTACATAGAGGTGACTCAATAGGAAAGACAAAAATACCTTTTATACCAGACCTTTTTTTTTTTTAAATAAACACATTTAAACAAAGTAAATTATTAATATTTAACATAATTTTAAGGCATATATGCCTTGAATTATATTATAAAATTTGAACTAGTTTTTGTTTTCCAAAAATTAAAAAAAAATTTTTGATAGTGATTGTAAGATTTGTTTTTATGAGAATTTATATAGGCGCCATTTATAATTAGTCCTCTAGAGGTCAAAAACAAAACAAAATAAAACAACACAAAACAAAACACAAAGACAGACAAACAGATACAGAGATCTCTTGATATATATATTTAAAATTTTGGCCATATGTATATATTTTAAGAGATAGTTATTTTATTAATTTTTGTGACGTCACTGAGGTATTTTAATGAGTTAAAAGCTAAAAACTGTGCAGAAAATAAGTATTTAATTTTAATTATTATTAAAGACCTTGGGCTCGAGACCACAACAATCAGGCAGTTTTATTAACTTTTTTAGATAAGAGAATATTTTTTGAGTTTATATTTTTAAGAAGTGATTATTTGGCTTTAGGTTGTCAATGTTTTATTATACTGAGAGCAAGTATATATTAAAACAAAAAAGAATACTGTTATTTTGATAACAGAAGAAGAGGGAAATTTTTACAGTTTGTTTGTTTTTAGGCTTTTATTAAAATTTGAGGTTTGAATTTAGCTCAAATATGTTTGTATTATTATTTAATTTTTTTTTTGGTTAATTAATTTTAACAAGAAATTTAACCTTTTACAGGTCCAATAAGTAAATCTAAAAACTTTTATTCAACCAATAAGCATTTTGTATAGCTTGTTAGCAAATTTAAAATAACTCAGTATTTTTTTTTTACTTAGACAATTTAGACTTTAAAATTTAGAAATAACATAGGGAAATAAAACTTTTTTCCTAGAATGAACCAAAATAGTTTAGTCCCCCACAGCAGGAAGGCAGTAGAGACTTGCCAGTGATCCCAACACTGGAGAAAAAGTCCAGGCAGCTGCTTGTTGAGATCAGGGGCAGCCCCCACCCATTCGTTGCAGTGGGTTTAGAATATTATTATAAAAACCTTTAGTTATATTATATAGTTATATTTAACCATTTTTTATTACCTTAGCAATAGTAAATGAACTTTAAATATTATTATTTAGAAATATTTTATTTATTTATTTTAAAAGAATAAATGGCCTAACCACATACTTAGAATCAGAAAACAAAGTTAAAGGCTGAGCAAAATGCTCAAGTGTCATAATGACTAATTATTTCAGCCTGCTGAGCAGAGACATTTTTAGAGACTTTTTGTAAAGGTTCATCTCTAAGACTATAAACTGCAAAGACTCCAGATGAAGAGCCATCAGTGAAAATGACCTTTGTATTGGGTACAGGTTTAGAATTAATAATTTTTGGAAAAATAAGTTTAGTTTTTTCTGCAAATTTCAATAATGGATGTTGACGCAAATGAAATTTAACTTGTCCTGAAAAATTTTGTATGGCAACTCCCCAATCATTATCATTTTGTAATAAAAATTCAAATTGTTTTTTGTTATATGGAATTATTATATTATTTGGATCTCTGCCAAATAATTCTCGAGACCTCAGGACACCTTTCATGATTAACCAGGCACACATTAATGGATATGCAGTGACCACACGTGTTTGTACATGTGACAAGTGCAGCCATTCCAGGATGCCATCTTGCCATAAGCAAGCTGTTGGAGTATAAACAGTCTGAATAATTAATAAGTCCCAAGTTTTTGAATAATCCACTTGAATAACTTTTGCTTCAGATAATTTTTGTTCAACCAATTTAATACTCTGCAATGCTTCCTGAGTTAATTTACGAGGAGATTTAGGGTTTGAATCTCCCTGTAGAATTGCAAAAAGTGGATGTAAATCTCCAGTAGTAATTTTTAAGTAAGGCCTTATCCAATTAATATTTCCTAATAATTTTTGGAAATCATTCAAAGTCTGTAATTTATCGATACGAATCTGTAAATTTTGTGACATAATGCAATCATCATATATAACTTTTCCTAAATAATTTAGAGGTCTTTCTTTTTGAATTTTATCAGGGGCCACTATTAGGCCATATGCAGTCAATTGTTCTATAAGATGTTTCAATATTTGATCTGCAATTTCCTTCATAGGATGACTTAAGAGAATATCATCCATATAATGAATAATATATGCTTCTGGAAATTTTAACCTTGTCTTTTGTAAAGCTTGATCTACAAATTTTTGACATAAAGTAGGAGAATTTTTCATACCTTGTGGCAAAACCTTCCATTGATAACGTTGCCAAGGTTTTTGAAAATTACTAGATGGAATACTAAATGCAAATTTTTTACAATCATCTGGATGTAATTTAATTGTAAAAAAGCAGTCTTGAAGGTCAATAATAATAACATAGCTGTCTTTTGGAACCGCTACAGGAGAGGGCAACCCTGGTTGTAGGGCACCCATATCTTGCATTGTGGCGTTTACCGCTCTTAGATCCTGCAACAATCGCCATTTACCAGATTTTTTCTTTATGCAAAAAACAGGAGTATTCCAAGGACTCGTAGACGGTTCCAAATGACCTTTAGCTAATTGCTCTTTAACTATAGTTTGAATAGCCTGGATCTTTTCTGAAGTAAGGGGCCATTGATCGATCCAGACAGGATTTTAATCTTTCCAGTTAATTTTATCAGCATATTGTTGAGTTTCAATGGCCCCTATAAAAAAGCCTGTTCATCTATCACATCAGGGGTAACTAGAGACATTTGTAAAGACTCCATAATATCACGTCCCCATAGGGAAAACGGCAAGGCAGGAATCACATAAGGCTGAAACAAACCTTTCTGTGACCCCAGTTGCCAAGACAACATTTGTGAGCTTTGAGCAACATTATTGGCCATGCCCAATCCAATCAGTGTGGAGGAAAAATTTAACACAGGCCAAGCCGCAGGCCAATCTTTGCCTGCAATACATGACCGGTCAGCTCCTGTGTCTAGCAACCCCATAATTGGATGTCCATTAATAATTAACTTTTTCAATGGTCTTTCTTTTGTAATATTTTGAGTCCAAGCAACCACATCTGTGGACCCAAAACCTTGTTCTCCTCTTTCTTCCTTCAAAATTGGGTTTGGTAATTTAATATAAGAAAGCACAAGAATTTGCGCAATACGTTGATTTTTATGAATTTGTATTGTTTTCTTTAAAGGCCTGATCATAACTTTAATTTTTCCATTAAAATCAGAGTCTACAATACCCGGAAGTACTTCAAAATTCTTTTTATAATTTGAACTACGGCCAATTATTAGCCCCACTGTTCCTTGGGGTAGCGGTCCCTTTAAACAAGTCTCAATAGGCGTAACTCCATCGATGGCTGAAAGAATAACATCAGCTACCGATGCAAGATCAAGTCCGGCACTTCCTGGAGTGCCTCTAGGTAATTCATGTATGGTCACAGTAGAGTTAGGCGCCTCAGTCTGTGTGATGTTTTTGAGCGCCGAGTCAGACCCTCTTTCGTTTACGGGGCTGAGGGCTCGCCCCTCTGAGAGGAGAGTTTTTTTTTGTTTTGTTTTTGATTCTTTTCTATTTGTTTTAATTTATGTCCATCCTTATGTCACTTACTGTTCCTGGAGGAGGGGTGTGCAGCCTCTTTGGTTTAGAGCATTTACATTGTTTTTTCTTGCTAGAATAATTTGGAGCCATAAGAGTATTCTGTGGCACGGGGTTTTGTTTTGGTTCTGTTGTCCTACAAAGATCAGCAAATGCTTCTTCAAAGTCACTATTATCCTCATCACCCATAACTTCTGCATATTCAGGATCTCCAGGGTGACAATCTACAAGTTCTCCTTCTGCAATAGGTGCAGTAGGGAACACAGCACCCGAATATGTTTTAGATTTATTGGCAAAAGGAACAGTTTCCTGATCACTACTTTTTTCTGAGATTTCTCCTTTCCATAGATCTGCTTCTGTAGTATCAACTAATAAATTTCTAATTTGTACCCATAGAGGAAAAGCCTGAACGGGCACCTGTGTAGGGCCGTTTTGAATATAAAATTTTTGAATTTCTTTTCCTACACGTATCCAATTTGTCAAAGACAAACTGCCCTCTTCAGGAAACCAGGGGCAGATTCTTAAAATAAACTCATAAAATTCACTGAGGGACCTGTTACTTATTGTCATCCCTCGGCTTTTTAACATGTGACTTAAAACAGAAAGGAAAAGTCCTCTATCTCTAGAGTGAGAATGTCCCATTTTTATAGATTACTCGCCTTCTATAACTGGTTATCCTTTACCAGCGAGCCCGCGGCGCCCTGACGAGATTCCCTATCCTTCGATAAAAAATGAAATAAAAAAGTGAAGAGATAGCTTACCTAGAGCTCATTCTTCGTGAACACGTCTTCTTCTTAAGGAAAAACCTAGAGAGTTGATCGCTTAGAAAGCGAAACTAAAAACACTCAGCGATGCTCGCCTGACCGTACTCCTCGCGGAGTATTAGAAAGCCTTGGTATAGGGGTGACCGTATAAGCCCCGGTCTCGGACTCGCAAGGGAGACCCCACTAAACCGTAACGGCTTTCGCGGAACTGCAGGAACGAGCCCACACAGGCTCTGCGGCTCAAGAGAGCCTTGGAACACGAACGCAAACACTCACACAAACATACACGCAGGCACACAAAGCAGAGAAGGCCAAATCTTCCAGCTTCACGGAGCCCCACTGTTTGGGACTCGAGCCCCACATTTGGGCGCCAGCTGCCGCGGACCAGCCCAGCAGTGGCGGGAGATCGAGAGAATCTCAGGGTTGAATGAGAATGAGCAAAAGGTGATCGAAGGAATTAGGGCGAGGGACAAGAAAGAATGACACACAGACACACTCAAGGGAGAGTGAAAATCTGAGTGCGCTTTATTGTAAGCAATCTTCTCTTTTTATACATTTTTACAGTAATTGCTTCATTGTGTTTTGCACAGAATATGGTTAATCATTTATCAAGGCATACGTGCACATTGTATCACATATCATTACATCTCGCTTATTATTTATCAAGAAATCAAGTACAAATCAAGAACATTTCATACTCTAATCTCCATAATGGAGGCTCATTCTAGAACATCTGAATTATGATTATATTTTTATTATTACTTTATTATTATGTTTTTCATATACTATTATCTATTCTCATACTTTTGTTTGGCTATATTATTTACTAAGTAATAGAATCTGTTTCCATAGTTGCATTCCTTTACTATGAGCCTAGTTACTGGTAATGAGTAACAACATATTTTGGTGGTGCCTCAACAACGCCCAGGCCCAATTGTTCCAGTAATTTTTCATGGATGAAAAGGTGGGAACCAAAATCCCCTCGGGGACTGCGCCTGTCTTAGGTTGTCAGAACTCGCTTTCTGATCTTACCCGTCATTGACTGTCCAGTCCAGCGCACAGGGGCAGGGGCTGATTATGCCAAGATAGCACAGCCACCCGATATTAACGCGAAATTGTGGCAATTGTAACATTGCTCTCAGGAGCCGCCACACCTTCTTCTTCATCATCTTCTGCTTCTTCTGACTTTTCTCCTTTTCAATTTCTGCTTTTGTGCTTCTTCTTCAGCTTATTCTTCTGTATTTTCTGCCTTTTCGTCTTATTCTTCTGTTTCAACTTCTTGTTCTTCTTTTTCTTTCAGTTCTCCCTTGTTATTCTTGTACTTCTACATCTCCTTCTTATTCTTATACATCTTCTTCCTCTTGACCTTCTCCTGTTTCTTCTCCATTTTCTCCTTTTTCAATTACTTCTTCTGCTGCTTCTTTGGTTTTACTTCTGCTTCTTCTTCTGTTATATCTGCTCTTTTGGCTTCTCTTCTGTTATTCTGCTTTTTCGGCTTATTCTTTTGTTTTATCTATTTTTTCAGCTCATTCTTCTGTTATTTATACTTGTTCGGCTTTTTCTTCTCCCATTTCTGCTTTTTCGGCTTATTCTTTAATTTCTGCTTTTTCGGCTTATTTCTCCGTTATTTCAGGTTTTTCGGCTTATTCTTCGGTTATTTCTGCTTTTCGGCTTATACTTCTGTTATTTCTACTTTTTCTGCTTATTCTGTTATTTCTTTCTTTTCGTCTTATTCTTCTGTTTCTACTTCTTGTTCTTCTTGTTTTCCTAGTTCTTCTTGTTCTTCTAGTACTTCTTGTTCTTCTTATAGTTCTACATCTCCTTCTTTTTCTTCTTCTTCTTATTCATCTTCTTCAGTTTATTAAGCATTTTCTGCTTTTTCTATTTCTTTTTCTTCTCCTTCTTCTGCTTCTTCTTCTGCATCTTCTTCTGCCATTTCTGCTTTTTCGTCTTATTCCACCATTATTTCAGGTTTTTAGGCTTATTCGGTTATTTTTGCCTTTTCGTCTTAGTCTTCTGTTACTTCTACTTTTAGGCTTATTCTTCTGTTTGTTCTTCTAGTTATTCTTGTTCTTCTGGTAGTTCTACATCTCCTTCTTCTTCATCATCTTCCGCTTCTTCTGAATTTTCTGCTTTTCAATTTCTGCTTCTTCTGCTTCTTCTTCAGTTTATTCTTCTGTATTTTCTGCTTTTTCGTCTTATTCTTCTGTTTCAACTTCTTGTTCTTCTTGTTCTGTAAGTTCACCCTTGTTCTTCTTGTACTTCTACATCTCCTTCTTCTTCTTATACTTCTCCTTCCTCTTCACCTTCGACTGTTTCTTCTGCATTTTCTCCTTTGTCAATTACTTCTTCTTCTGCTTCTTTTGGTTTTACTTCAGCTTCTTCTTCTGTTATATCTGCTCTTTTGGTTTCTTCTTCTGTTATTCTGCTTTTTCGGCTTATTCTTCTGTTTTATCTGTTTTTTCAGCTCATTCTTCTGTTATTTATACTTGTTCGGCTTTTTCTTCTCTTATTTCTGCTTTTACAGCTTCTTCTGTTATTTCTTCTTTTTCGGCTTGTTCCTCCGTTATTTCAGGTTTGTCGGCTTATTCTTCGGTTATTCCTGCTTTTTGGCTTATATTTCTGTTATTTCTACTTTTTCTGCTTATTCTGTTATTTCTTTCTTTTCGTCTTATTCTTCTGTTTCTACTTCTTGTTCTTCGTGTTTTCCTAGTATTTCTTGTTCTTCCAGTACTTCTTGTTCTTCTTACAGTTCTACATCTCCTTCTTTTTCTTCTTCTTCTTATCATCTTCTTCAGTTTATTAAGCATTTTCTGCTTTTTCTATTTCTTTTTCTTCTCCTTCTTCTGCTTCTTCTTCTGCTTCTTCTTCTGCCATTTTTGCTTTTTCATCTTATTCCACCATTATTTTGGTTTTTAGGCTTATTCGGTTATTTTAGCCTTTTCGTCTTAGTCTTCTGTTACTTCTACTTTTAGGCTTATTCTTCTGTTTGTTCTTCTACTTCTTCTTGTTCTTCTGGTAGTTCTACCTCTCCTTCTTCTTCATCACCTTCTGCTTCTTCTCAATTTTCTGCTTTTCAATTTCTGCTTCTTCTGCTTCTTCTTCAGCTTATTCTTCTGTATTTTCTGATTTTTCGACTTATTCTTCTGTTTCAACTTCTTGTTCTTCTTGTTCTTTTAGTTCCCCCTTGTTCTTCTTGTACTTCTACATCTCCTTCTTATTCTTATACATCTTCTTCCTCTTCACCTTTTCTGTTTCTTCTGCATTTTCTCCTTTTTCAATAACTTCTTCTTCTGCTGCTTCTTTTGGTTTTACTTCAGCTTCTTCTTCTGTTATATGTGCTCTTTTGGCTTCTTCTTCTGTTATTCTGCTTTCTCGGCTTATTCTTCTGTTTTATCTGTTTTTTTTCAGCTCATTCTTCTGTTATTTATGCTTGTTCGGCTTTTTCTTCTCTTATTTCTGCTTTTTCGGCTTCTTCTGTTATGTCTGCTTTTTCGTCTTGTTCCTCCGTTATTTCAGGTTTTTCGGCTTATTCTTCGTTTATTTCTGCTTTTCGGTTTATACTTCTGTTATTTCTACTTTTTCTGCTTATTCTGTTATTTCTTTCTTTTCGTCTTATTCTTCTGTTTCTACTTCTTGTTTTTCTTGTTTTCCTAGTTCTTCTTGTTCTTCTAGTACTTCTTGTTCTTCTTATAATTCTACATCTCCTTCTTTTTCTTCTTCTTCTTATTCATCTTCCTCAGTTTATTAAGCATTTTCTGCTTTTTCTATTTCTTGTTCTTCTCCTTCTTCTGCTTCTTCTGCTTCTTCTTCTGTCATTTCTGCTTTTTCTTCTTATTCCACCATTATTTCAGGTTTTTAGGCTTATTCGGTTATTTTTGCCTTTTCGTCTTAGTCTTCTGTTACTTCTACTTTTAGGCTTATTCTTCTGTTTGTTCTTCTAGTTCTTCTTGTTCTTCTGGTAGTTCTACCTCTCCTTCTTCTTCATCATCTTCTGCTTCTTCTGAATTTTCTGCTTTTCAATTTCTGCTTCTTCTGCTTCTTCTTCAGTTTATTCTTCTGTATTTTCTTCTTTTTCGTCTTATTCTTCTGTTTCAACTTCTTGTTCTTCTTGTTCTTTTAGTTCACCCTTGTTCTTCTTGTACTTCTGCATCTCCTTCTTCTTCTTCTTCTTATACTTCTCCTTCCTCTTCACCTTCGACTGTTTCTTCTGCATTTTCTCCTTTTTCAATTACTTCTTCTTCTGCTTCTTTTGGTTTTACTTCAGCTTCTTCTTCTGTTATATCTGCTCTTTTGGTTTCGTCTTCTGTTATTCTGCTTTTTCGGCTTATTCTTCTGTTTTATCTGTTTTTTCAGCTCATTCTTCTGTTATTTATACTTGTTCGGCTTTTTCGTCTCTTATTTCTGCTTTTACAGCTTCTTCTGTTATTTCTTCTTTTTCGGCTTGTATCTCCGTTATTTCAGGTTTTTCGGCTTATTCTTCGGTTTTTCCTGCTTTTTGGCTTATACTTCTGTTATTTCTACTTTTTCTGCTTATCTGTTATTTATTTCTTTTCGTCTTATTCTTCTGTTTCTACTTCTTGTTCTTCGTGTTTTCCTAGTATTTCTTGTTCTTCCAGTACTTCTTGTTCTTCTTACAGTTCTACATCTCCTTCTTTTTCTTCTTCTTCTTATTCATCTTCTGCAGTTTATTAAGCATTTTTTGCTTTTTCTATTTCTTCTTCTTCTCCTTCTTCTGCTTCTTCTTCTGTCATTTCTGATTTTTCGTCTTATTCCACCATTATTTCAGGTTTTTAGGCTTATTCGGTTATTTTTGCCTTTTCGTCTTAGTCTTCTGTTACTTCTACTTTTAGGCTTATTCTTCTGTTTGTTCTTCTAGTTCTTCTTGTTCTTCTGGTAGTTCTACCTCTCCTTCTTCTTCATCATCTTCTGCTTCTTCTGAATTTTCTCCTTTTCAATTTCTGCTTTTGTGCTTTTTCGTCAGCTGATTCATCTGTATTTTCTGCTTTTTCGTCTTATTCTTCTGTTTCAACTTCTTGTTCTTCTTTTTCTTTTAGTTCTCCCTTGTTATTCTTGTACTTCTACATCTCCTTCTTATTCTTATACATCTTCTTCCTCTTCACCTTCTTCTGTGTCTTCTGCATTTTCTCCTTTTTCAATTACTTCTTCTTCTGCTGCTTCTTTTGGTTTTACTTCAGGTTCTTCTTCTGTTATATCTGCTCTTTTAGCTTCTTCTTCTGTTATTCTGCTTTTTCGGCTTATTCTTCTGTTTTATCTATTTTTTCAGCTCATTCTTCTGTTATTTATACGTGTTCGGCTTTTTCTTCTCCCATTTCTGCTTTTTCGGCTTATTCTTTAATTTCTGCTTTTTCGGCTTATTTCTCCGTTATTTCAGGTTTTTCGGCTAATTCTTCGGTTATTTCTGCTTTTCGGCTTGTACTTCTGTTATTTCTACTTTTTCTGCTTATTCTGTTATTTCTTTCTTTTCGTCTTATTCTTCTGTTTCTACTTCTTGTTCTTCTTGTTTTCCTAGTTCTTCTTGTTCTTCTAGTACTTCTTGTTCTTCTTATAGTTCTACATCTTCTTTTTCTTCTTCTTCTTATCATCTTCTTCAGTTTATTAAGCATTTTCTGCTTTTTCTACTTCTTCTTCTTCTCCTTCTTCTGCTTCTTCTGCTTCTTCTTCTGTCATTTCTGCTTTTTCGTCTTATTCCACCATTATTTCAGGTTTTTAGGCTTATTCGGTTATTTTTGCCTTTTCATCTTAGTCTTCTGTTACTTCTACTTTTAGGCTTATTCTTCTGTTTGTTCTTCTAGTTCTTCTTGTTCTTCTGGTAGTTCTACCTCTCCTTCTTCTTCATCATCTTCTGCTTCTTCTGAATTTTCTGCTTTTCAATTTCTGCTTCTTCTTCAGCTTATTCTTCTGTATTTTCTGCTTTTTCGACTTATTCTTCTATTTCAACTTCTTGTTCTTCTTGTTCTTTTAGGTCCCCCTTGTTCTTCTTGTACTTCTACATCTCCTTCTTATTCTTATACATCTTCTTCCTCTTCACCTTCTTCTGTTTCTTCTGCATTTTCTCCTTTTTCAATTACTTCTTCTTCTGCTGCTTCTTTTGGTTTTACTTCAGCTTCTTCTTCTGTTATATGTGCTCTTTTTTCTTCTTCTTCTGTTATTCTGCTTTTTCGGCTTATTCTTCTGTTTTATCTTTTTTTCAGCTCATTCTTCTGTTTTTTATGCTTGTTTGGCTTTTTCTTCTCTTATTTCTGCTTTTTCGGCTTCATCTGTTATGTCTGCTTTTTCGGCTTGTTCCTCCTTTATTTCAGGTTTTTCGGCTTATTCTTCGGTTATTTCTGCTTTTCGGCTTATACTTCTGTTATTTCTACTTTTTCTGCTTTTTCTGTTATTTCCTTCTTTTCGTCTTATTCTTCTGTTTCTACTTCTTTTTCTTCTTGTTTTCCTAGTTCTACTTGTTCTTCTAGTACTTCTTGTTCTTCTTATAGTTCTACATCTCCTTCTTTTAATTCTTCTTCTTATTCATCTTCTGCAGTTTATTAAGCATTTTCTGCTTTTTCTATTTCTTCTTCTTCTCCTTCTTCTGCTTCTTCTGCTTCTTCTTCTGTCATTTCTGCTTTTTCGTCTTATTCCACCATTATTTCAGGTTTTTAGGCTTATTCGGCTATTTTTGCCTTTTCGTCTTAGTCTTCTGTTACTTCTACTTTTAGGCTTATTCTTCTGTTTGTTCTTCTAGTTCTTCTTGTTCTTCTGGTAGTTCTACCTCTGCTTCTTCTTCATCATCTTCTGCTTCTTCTGAATTTTCTGCTTTTCAATTTCTGCTTCACCTGCTTCTTCTTCAGCTTATTCTTCTGTATTTTCTGCTTTTTCGACTTATTCTTCTGTTTCAACTTCTTTTCTTCTTGTGCTTTTAGTTCCCCCTTGTTCTTCTTGTACTTCTACATCTCCTTCTTCTTCTTCTTCTTATACTTCTCCTTCCTCTTCACCTTCGACTGTTTCTTCTGCATTTTCTCCTTTTTCAATTACTTCTTCTTCTGCTTCTTTTGGTTTTACTTCAGCTTCTTCTTCTATTATATCTGCTCTTTTGGCTTCTTCTTCTGTAATTCTGCTTTTTCGGCTTATTCTTCTGTTTTATCTGTTTTTTCAGCTCATTCTTCTGTTATTTATACTTGTTCGGCCTTTTCGTCTCTTATTTCGGCTTTTACAGCTACTTCTGTTATTTCTTCTTTTTCGGCTTGTTCGTCCGTTATTTCAGGTTTTTCGGCTTATTCTTCGGTTATTCCTGCTTTTTGGCTTATACTTCTGTTATTTCTACTTTTTCTGCTTATTCTGTTATTTCTTTCTTTTCGTCTTATTCTTCTGTTTCTACTTCTTGTTGTTCTTGTTTTCCTAGTTCTTCTTGTTCTTCTAGTACTTCTTGTTCTTCTTATAATACTACATCTTCTTTTTCTTCTTCTTCTTATTCATTTTCTTCAGTTTATTAAGCATTTTCTGCTTTTTCTATTTCTTCCTCTTCTCCTTCTTCTGCTTCTTCTGCTTCTTCTTCTGTCATTTCTGCTTTTTCGTCTTATTCCATCATTTTTTCAGGTTTTTGGCTTATTCGGTTATTTTTGCCTTTTCGTCTTAGTCTTCTGTTACTTCTACTTTTAGGCTTATTCTTCTGTTTGTTCTTCTAGTTCTTCTTGTTCTTTTGGTAGTTCTACCTCTCCTTCTTCTTCATCATCTTCTGCTTCTTCTGAATTTTCTGCTTTTCAATTTCTGCTTCTTCTGCTTCTTCTTCAGTTTATTCTTCTGTATTTTCTGCTTTTTCGTCTTATTCTTCTGTTTCAACTTCTTCTTCTTCTTGTTCTTTTAGTTCACCCTTGTTCTTCTTGTACTTCTACATCTCCTTCTTCTTCTTCTTATACTTCTCCTTCCTCTTCACCTTCGACTGTTTCTTCTGCATTTTCTCCTTTTTCAATTACTTCTTCTTCTGCTTCTTTAGGTTTTACTTCAGCTTCTTCTTCTGTTATATCTGCTCTTTTGGTTTCTTCTTCTGTTATTCTGCTTTTTCGGCTTATTCTTCTGTTTTATCTGTTTTTTCAGCTCATTCTTCTGTTATTTATACTTGTTCGGCTTTTTCTTCTCTTATTTCTGCTTTTACAGCTTCTTCTGTTATTTCTTCTTTTTCGGCTTGTTCCTCCGTTATTTCAGGTTTTTCGGCTTATTCTTCGGTTATTCCTGCTTTTTGGCTTATACTTCTGTTATTTCTACTTTTTCTGCTTATTCTGTTATTTCTTTCTTTTCGTCTTATTCTTCTGTTTCTACTTCTTGTTCTTCGTGTTTTCCTAGTATTTCTTGTTCTTCCATTACTTCTAGTTCTTCTTACAGTTCTACATCTCCTTCTTTTTCTTCTTCTTCTTATTCATCTTCTTCAGTTTATTAAGCATTTTCTGCTTTTTCTATTTCTTCTTCTTCTCCTTCTTCTGCTTCTTCTGCTTCTTCTTCTGTCATTTCTGCTTTTTCGTCTTATTCCACCATTATTTCAGGTTTTAGGCTTATTCGGCTATTTTTGCCTTTTCGTCTTAGTCTTCTGTTACTTCTACTTTTAGGCTTATTCTTCTGTTTGTTCTTCTAGTTCTTCTTGTTCTTCTGGTAGTTCTACCTCTGCTTCTTCTTCATCATCTTCTGCTTCTTCTGAATTTTCTGCTTTTCAATTTCTGCTTCACCTGCTTCTTCTTCAGCTTATTCTTCTGTATTTTCTGCTTTTTCGACTTATTCTTCTGTTTCAACTTCTTTTCTTCTTGTGCTTTTAGTTCCCCCTTGTTCTTCTTGTACTTCTACATCTCCTTCTTATTCTTATACATCTTCTTCCTCTTCACCTTCTTCTGTTTCTTCTGCATTTTCTCCTTTTTCAATTACTTCTTCTTCTGCTGCTTCTTTTGGTTTTACTTCAGGGTCTTCTCTGTTATATGTGCTCTATTGGCTTCTTCTTATGTTATTCTGTTTTCTCGGCTTATTCTTCTGTTTTATCTGTTTTTTCAGCTCATTCTTCTGTTATTTATGCTTGTTCGGCTTTTTCTTCTCTTATTTCTGCTTTTTCGGCTTCTTCTCTTATGTCTGATTTTTCGGCTTCTTCCTCCGTTATTTCAGGTTTTTCGGCTTATTCTTCGGTTCTTTCTGCTTTTCGGTCTATACTTCTGTTATTTCTACTTTTTGTGCTTATTCTGTTATTTCTTTCTTTTCGTCTTATTCTTCTGTTTCTACTTCTTTTTGTTCTTGTTTTCCTAGTTCTTCTTGTTCTTCTAGTACTTCTTGTTCTTCTTATAATACTACATCTTCTTTTTCTTCTTCTTCTTATTCATTTTCTTCAGTTTATTAAGCATTTTTTGCTTTTTCTATTTCTTCCTCTTCTCCTTCTTCTGCTTCTTCTGTTTCTTCTTCTGTCATTTCTGCTTTTTCGTCTTATTCCATCATTTTTTCAGGTTTTTAGGCTTATTCGGTTATTTTTGCCTTTTCGTCTTAGTCTTCTGTTACTTCTACTTTTAGGCTTATTCTTCTGTTTGTTCTTCTAGTTCTTGTTCTGGTAGTTGTACATCTCCTTCTTCTTCATCATCTTCTGCTTCTTCTGAATTTTCTGCTTTTCAATTTCTGCTTCTTCTGCTTCTTCTTCAGTTTATTCTTCTGTATTTTCTGCTTTTTCGTCTTATTCTTCTGTTTCAACTTCTTCTTCTTCTTGTTCTTTTAGTTCACCCTTGTTCTTCTTGTACTTCTACATCTCCTTCTTCTTCTTCTTCTTATACTTCTCCTTCCTCTTCACCTTCGACTGTTTCTTCTGCATTTTCTCCTTTTTCAATTACTTCTTCTTCTGCTTCTTTTGGTTTTACTTCAGCTTCTTCTTCTGTTATATCTGCTCTTTTGGTTTCTTCTTCTGTTATTCTGCTTTTTCGGCTTATTCTTCTGTTTTATCTGTTTTTTCAGCTCATTCTTCTGTTATTTATACTTGTTCGGCTTTTTCTTCTCTTATTTCTGCTTTTACAGCTTCTTCTGTTATTTCTTCTTTTTCGGCTTGTTCCTCCGTTATTTCAGGTTTTTCGGCTTATTCTTCGGTTATTCCTGCTTTTTGGCTTATACTTCTGTTATTTCTACTTTTTCTGCTTATTCTGTTATTTCTTTCTTTTCGTCTTATTCTTCTGTTTCTACTTCTTGTTCTTCTTGTTTTCCTAGTTCTTCTTGTTCTTCTAGTACTTCTTGTTCTTCTTATAATTCTACATCTTCTTTTTCTTCTTCTTCTTATTCATTTTCTTCAGTTTATTAAGCATTTTCTGCTTTTTCTATTTCTTCCTCTTCTGCTTCTTCTGCTTCTTCTTCTGTCATTTCTGCTTTTTCGTCTTATTCCACCATTTTTTCAGGTTTTTAGGCTTATTCGGCTATTTTTGCCTTTTCGTCTTAGTCTTCTGTTACTTCTACTTTTAGGCTTATTCTTCTGTTTGTTCTTCTAGTTCTTCTTGTTCTTCTGGTAGTTCTACCTCTCCTTCTTCTTCATCATCTTCTGCTTCTTCTCAATTTTCTGCTTTTCAATTTCTGCTTCTTCTGCTTCTTCTTCAGCTTATTCTTCTGTATTTTCTGCTTTTTCGACTTATTCTTCTCTTTCAACTTCTTCTTCTTCTTGTTCTTTTAGTTCCCCCTTGTTCTTCTTGTACTTCTACATCTCCTTCTTATTCTTATACATCTTCTTCCTCTTCACCTTTTTCTGTTTCTTCTGCATTTTCTCCTTTTTCAATTACTTCTTCTTCTTCTGCTTCTTTTGGTTTTACTTCAGCTTCTTCTTCTGTTATATGTGCTCTTTTGGCTTCTTCTTCTGTTATTCTGCTTTCTCGGCTTATTCTTCTGTTTTATCTCTTTTTTCAGCTCATTCTTCTGTTATTTATGCTTGTTCGGCTTTTTCTTCTCTTATTTCTGCTTTTTCGGCTTCTTCTGTTATGTTTGCTTTTTCGGCTTGTTCCTCCGTTATTTCAGGTTATTCGGCTTATTCTTCGGTTATTTCCGCTTTTCGGTTTATACTTCTGTTATTTCTACTTTTTCTGCTTATTCTGTTATTTCTTTCTTTTCGTCTTATTCTTCTGTTTCTACTTCTTGTTCTTCTTGTTTTCCTAGTTCTTCTTGTTCTTGTAGTACTTCTTGTTCTTCTTATAATTCTACATCTCCTTCTTTTTCTTCTTCTTCTTATCATCTTCTTCAGTTTATTAAGCATTTTCTGCTTTTTCTATTTCTTCTTCTTCTCCTTCTTCTGCTTCTTCTGCTTCTTCTTCTGTCATTTCTGCTTTTTCGTCTTATTCCACCATTATTTCAGGTTTTTTGGCTTATTCGGTTACTTTTGCCTTTTCGTCTTAGTCTTCTGTTACTTCTACTTTTAGGCTTATTCTTCTGTTTGTTCTTCTAGTTCTTCTTGTTCTTTTGGTAGTTCTACCTCTCCTTCTTCTTCATCATCTTCTGCTTCTTCTGAATTT
>NW_028167756.1:0-28467 GCF_964194135.1 Talpa europaea
TTCCTATTTGAATTCCTTGTATGTCTTTTTCTTGTCTTATTGCTCTGGCTAGGACTTCCAGTATTATATTGAAAAGCAGTGGTGAGAGTGGACATCCTTGTCTTGTTCCAGACCTTAATGGAAATGCTTTCAGCTTTTCACCATTGAGAATGATACTGGCTGTTGGCTTGTCATATATGGCCTTTATGATATTGAGGTATGTTCCTTGTATCCCAAGAATTTCAAGGGCTTTTTATCATGAATGGGTGTTGCACTTCATCGAAAGCTTTCTCAGCATCTATTGATATTATCATATGGTTTTTATATTTCTTTTTGTTGAACATCAGTAAATTTTATGAGAAATAGCTATATCCTCTAAAACAAAGGAAAATAGTAAGAAGAGAGATATTAGTTTATATTTAAAGTTCTTTAAAGTCTACTTAATATAAGACAGTGGCTTCTCCTATCCACTTCTGTATTCCATCTGTTGCAACATGTTTTGGTTGAAGGATATGAAAAAAAATTGGCTTTACAAAGATATGTAGTTGGAAAAGGAAAGAGTATCTTAACAGTCTCTTCAGATAATTGTTGATATGGCCATTTGATAATGTATTAAAACCCAATAAGAGGTAGTTCCTTAAAGATTCATTGCAATGTGGAATCAGAAGCCAATGAACTTGATTCATTGCTTTTTATGAATACAAAGTTTATGTCAATAAACTTTTTTGTGTGTGTGGGACCCTCGCTGGTGGCCAGGGATTGAACTGGCACTGCAGAGGCTGCGGGCAACCTTGCAACCCAGTGCTCAACCGCTGCACCACCAGGGGAGGCCCGCAATAAACTTTTTCTATCCTGTTACGTTAAAATTCACTGCATTTGCATTTTGAATGGATCTTTCACCCATCCGCAATTTGGTGGCATTATTCATCTGGTCATATTGAAAATATCAGAATATAAGCTTATTTAGATCTTCCCAATATTGACACATTCCTTATATAATACTGAAAAATCACATTCATTCATCTCATCAGAAAGTTCTTTTAATGATGGGAAACTGTCAGCTCAAAGTGGTGGATACAAATTTTCCAAAATCCTGACATGTGCTTAAAAACTCAAATTTTTACTTTGGCAAAACTTGTTGTTTTCCCCTTTGAATGACAAGCTACTTCATTAATTTTTCTGAAAAGTCCTACCAAACACCCAAATTTGAATATCCATAGTCTTTCAATTGTCTATATCAAGTAATCATGATGCTCCATAAAAAAAAGGTGGCTACTTTGCTTGCAAATCAATTTGTGTGCCTGCCTTTCCTCTATAACATCCTTGTACTTTCATACTTCATTATGTAACCACAATATTTCATGTGGTCTTGCCACTTCATCACCCAGATTATTAAGAATATGGGTATTCAGGGCCCTCCCTGGTGGCTCAGGCAGTTGAGCGCAGCCCTGTGGGGCTGTCCACAGCCTCTGTAGCGTAGGTTCGATCTCAGCCACCAGGAAGAATCCCACATGGCGCGGCAGACCTCTCCTGTCTGACCTGCTGCTCCCCTCAGCAGTTTATTTCAGTTGGTCTGCCTGTTCTGTTCCCCACTCTGTCTCTGGTGAATCTTCTCACCCTCTCTGCACATCTGGCCTGTACCCTGGTTCTTGTATGAATGGACGAATCTTTAAAAAAAGAATATGGGTATTTGTAAGGGCAGGAATGGGCACAGTGCAGGTTTTCTGTGATTGGAGCACACAGAGTAAAGGAGGAGACAGTCCTGGAGCCCTCAGTGGCTTTTTCAGGTTTTTATTGGGATTTACCAGGTACACAGCAGGCAGGCGTGCTGGGGGGCCGGGAGGCTGACAGGCCAGGCCTTCCAGCCCCCAGCAAGTCTTAAACTCTATCTGGCGTTCTCTCGTGGTCTCTGCTTCTCCTTCGGTCTCTCTTTTGCTTTCATTATCTCCGCTTCTCTCATTGTTCTTCTGAGTCGCCATGATGCTGCCTTTATAAGCACAGTGTTAGCCCAGGTGAATCCCATCTACCTATGCGCACACCCTATTCCAGGTGTCCGCCATCAGGCATGCATTCAGGACCGCAAGGATCCATCATCAATCCTAGTGGTGGGAGGGCAGAAAAGCCTGATACTTTTTACCTTACCCTACAGTATTCAAGGGTCAAGTTTTAATGAAATTCGTAATTTTTACTGCTTCAGTGGGGAGCTTCTTCAGTGGAACTGAAGTGTCTTCACCAAGAGTGGGTGTGGAAGACAAGAATACAATGACAACTAGTACCCTTTAGAGTCACTGCAAGGTTTAGACCAAGGTACTACCAGCAGTTCTCTCTACCATTACAGTCATTAGTGCAAAATTTAGTGAGGAGACTGGCACAGAGAAAAAGAAAGGCAAATAGCATCTGTAGGGTAAGGAAAAATGTCAGGCTTTTCTGCCCTCCCACCATCAGGATAGATGATGGATCCTTGTGGTCCTGAATGCATGCCTGATGGTGGGCACCTGGAGTAGGGTGTGGGCATAGGTAGATGGGATTCACCTGGGCTAAGACTGGGCTTTTAAGGGCAGCGTCACGGGGACACCAGTAGCAGCAGAAGCCAAGAAGCTGAAGCATAAGCCGAAAGAGAAGCCAAGAAAGAAGCAGCAGAAGCCGAGAGAGAAGCAGAGAACACCAGAGAGCCCAGATAGAGTGAAGACTTGCTGGGGGCTGGGAGGCCTGCCAGCCTCCTGGCCCCCCAGCACCCCAGCTAGCCATATGTCTGGTGAACCCCAATAAAAGACCTGCAAAAAACCGCTGAGGACTCTGACTCCTCCTTTACCCGGTCTGCATTGGATCAGAAAACCTGCTCAGTGTCCCTTCCTGCTTCTACAGCATCTCAATATCATTTTGAAAAAAGTTTGGACCCTGAAAAAGTCTTAGGAGCACCCAAGGGACCACAGTTTGAGAACGGCTGAGGTGGCAGACACTGCAGATAAAGAAGACTGACAGCTGAAGAAGATTAAAATATTTTACCTCAGAGCCCTCCCTAATGAGACTGATTAAAATAGTGATGGTTAGCCCAATCATGTTTATGAGATCAGTTAGTGAGGATGGTTCTAATCATTATTACTGAGATGTAAACAGTGCTTCTCATCCATGCCAGCATTCTTCTGGAAAATAAAATACCAAATGACTTGTCCCACCATACCTCCTTCTCACCTCCTTCTCACCTTGTCTCACCATACCTCCTCTCATACTCCTCTAAGTGGGCTACTAATTAGTACATTCAGTTCTGCCATTGTCTAAGAGCTAGCTAAAAATAACTGCATGACCAGAGACAGCCTATGTATAGTTCAAAGTTACAATGTGAAGGGAGTGTGGGATATAATTGTTTACTTCCAGAAGAAGAGATATTTACTCTACTTCTAGGAAAATTAGCCTGTGGGTTTTCCCTGAGGCACTCTGGCAGGCTTCTGCCCCCTCCACCCAGCCATTCTTCCAGAAATAGTAGTAGATCCTGGTGGTGCCTCTAAGTCCTGCAGCTCTACCCACTCCCCCTGTACCCCACCCCACCTGACCCCACCCCCAGTCTCTGCTGAGACTCAGAAAGCAACCAAAGGGGCGCAGACTGGAGTAGAGGGAACTGGAGATACGATGTAAACTAGGAGGTAGAGCAGGACAAGTTCTTTCAAGGACTGAGGGAAAGGTGAGGAATTAAGAGGAAGCACCAAATATGGGGTAGAAAGGCAGCATGTTACTGAACTCGTGTTTTGAAAGTTTTGTCCATCAGTTCAAATCATTCTCATGGTGGATATGATAGGGAGCACACCATTCACCAGTGACCAAGGCAGAGAGAAATCTAGAGCAGGGTTTCTCAAACTTCAGTACCAGCCATATCATGAGTCTGATCATTCTTTGCAAGGGAGCTGTCCTGTGCTTTGTAGGATATTTAGCAGGATCCTTAGCTGTTACCCTCTAGGTGCCAGCAATATTCCCTCCCATATTTGACAACCAAAAATATCTCAGGCATTGCCAGATGTCCTGGGGGGTAGAGGTGAGGCGAAGGGTTGGAGGCCAAATAACCATCGGTTTAAAGCCACTGGTCTGGATGTGTTATTATCTCAGCGTATAAAGCTCCCTTCCTTTCAAAGACAAACAGCTGCTCTGATTTTTTTTTTTTTTTTTTTTTTTAGATGGAACTTAAAACTGTAAGCCCAAGCTAAGTTCCTGGGAATGGTTTCAACTTCTGTCTAGCTTCCACAATAATTATTTACTGCCTACCAGGGGGCTCTGCCTTGTGATCTACAAGATAAAATGTCTAGTTTGGAGTCAGCCGTCCTGGGTCCTGTTACTGCTCTACAATTAACTCCTTGTATCTTGGTTTCGTCATTTCTCAAATGGGTTCAATAGAACCTCCCTTACCTTCTGTACAGGTGATTATAAGGATACAATGAAAGGAGAGGTGGAGATGTAAAAGTGCTTTGAAAAGTTAAGAGAAAAATATAGCCAGACATAATTAAGTCATTATGGTCTTTGCAAAAAAAAAAAAATGGTAACACATTATGACCTTAAAGTGTTCGATGCCCTTTTCTACTTTTAATTACATATGGTTTGCCTCGCCAGTGTAGGAGTGGACCATTTGCCACTAAAAACAGTCATTTGCTACTGAGAGTGCAGAGAACAAATGTGATCTGAATCTGTGAAAAAATACTAGAGGCAATGACTAACTTTAGATGCTTAATTTGTAGACCTTCTCTTCTTAGTAATCAGCAGTAGAAACCCTTCACCGCAGCCCTAGCACTGCTGCATGACTGTGATTATAGCAAGAAAAATTAAAAACAAAAAAATGAAACCCAGATTCTTCTGAGAAATTTTGTGGATGTGGATGAAGTGAATGAAGGAAAGATACTGTAAAAGTCATGAACAGTTTAGGAGAGGTGAGTCCACATTACTTTGTAATACAGGGTTGTCACAGCAACTGAGTTGGTGTGAGAATTTTAGGATATGCCAGGGAAGGGTGCTGGAAATTTGCTAGGATAAGTTTCCATTATTTCAGAATTTTCCTGAATACAAGGAAGTAGGAATGGTCATCATCTTCCTCCCTCCGTTTCTTGCACGAAATGGCCTCTGTCGTTACCCTCCATCATTGAAATCATTTTTATTTTGTGTGGTTGTGCAAAATTCATGTTAACAATCCATTATCAATAAAATGGAAGTATTTCTAGCTTTTTCTTTCTTTTTTTTTTTTTTAAGCAGAGGCATGTTTTATTTATTTATTTGTTTGTTTATACATGCACTGGGTACAGTCAGAAGCGCGGAAGGGTGAGAGAATTCACCAGAGCCAGAGCGGGGAGCAGAAGGACCGAAGTACACTGCTGAGGGGAGCAGCGGGCGGCAGGAGAGGTCTGCGCGCCATGTGGGACCCTCCTCCGGTGGCCGGGGAGCAGGAGGGGATCGAACCGGCGCGGCAGAGGCCGGAGGCAGCTTCGCAACCCAGCGCTCAACCGCTGCGCCACTGGGGAAGCCCTAGCTTTTTCTTTTTTAATGACAAGTCAAATTGAGTAAATACCAACAAAGAAAATATTTATGTGAATCTCTCTCTCCTCAGGAGACATGCTTGGTTATGAACCTTCTGGATCAAGAGGCATACACATTTTTGTTTTCATTTTTATAAGTTTGTTGAGGAATTCTGTCACTTTAGTTATCATGGAGCCATCTTGCTGTTCTAGTTTTATCTGTACCACTCAGAACTTGAGCACATGCCTAGTGATACTTGATACACCTCCTAATTTTGGAATTGTCCAAAGGAGTGCTTACATGATCTTCAAATTTGGAAAATCCTTAAAAATAAAGATCACAATTATAATCGCTCTTTGTCTTCTTTTTCGGGATTACCATTTGTGCTTTAAACTTTGAATGTGCTGTATTCCAAATAAGCAAAAGAGAAATTGTCAGTGTTCTTTCTGTAACTCTACCTTCTGAAAACAAGCTTCTTCAGTTGCTGAGCTTCATCATTTTTCATCTTACTCAATTTCTGCTTCTAGTTTCCTTCCCCCAATATAATTCTTTATTTCTAATCTCTTTTAGGCAATTCTATTAAAACACTTCGCTGGATTTTACATCTTTTAAAAATATAAAGTAGTTTTACTCTGTGTACTATACAACTAAAACTGAGACAGTTTTGACAGTTTCCCACAGAAGCCATTTTTAAGTAGAAATATATTGCTATGTGTTAACTTAGATGACCTGTTTTTTTCCTGCTAGGGATAACCTTTACCTCAATCTCATTATTTATTTCTCTCCATAAATATCAAACAACCAAGAGCATTAATTTCATCATCCAATGCACATCTCATTTTATTTACCTCTTTGCAATTGGGTCTATGAATAAGCTTACAGAACACGCATATATGCAGCAGCATAATATTAGATTGTCACTGTTAGATGCAACAGTAGCCACAGTTCATTTTTCATGTGGGAATTTGGGAACCAGTTGGTATACATAAGAGAATGGCTGATGACTGCCCCCAATAACATCTGGGAAGAATTCTGGGAATCACAATACTGTATAACATGTGACATCCACATGGGGCTGCATCAGTCTGTGAGGTATCTGTCAGGTCCCACTTTAAAATGTAGTCTCCAAGATTCTACTTATCTTCAGACTGCTCACATCAATGACTTATGGGCAACACTTGCTGGTTCCACACACTGAAAAATTATACTCTATAACCTGATTCGCAGGTATTGAGAACTGAAAAGAACTTTGTTGAGAAAGCACCACTGTCCTCACTTAAAGGCAAAGAGTCTGATAAACTTGTTTAGATCATTGACGATAAGTTACAGAGCCAGGGCCTGAGCCTGGGCCTCTGTCATGAACTCTGGTGCAGCAGTCACATCACAGTGTTACAATAATTGTAAGATTAAGACAAAGCCAGAGCATGTTCCAAAAGCAACTAACATGCCAATCAATGAAACTACTTGGTGACTAGAAAGCACAACAACACTTGGGCTGAATTTAAAACCATCTCTCTCAAACACTCACATCCCTGCAGCGATGTGCTTCAGTAATTCAGCTGTTTTGCAAAATGTTATGGAAGTTGGTAGTGATGTTAAAGCTAGCTAACAGATAAATATTATAAACAAGAAAGCATTAGTGTAGCAATAATAGTTTTGCCACATTATTCTTAAATTGAATAGTGTAGATTTAGAAATGATATTCCAGTTTTACGTTAGAGAGGCAAGGAAAGAGTTGCCAAAAAAAAAACCCAATTTCTTATTAATAAATAATTTTTTGTTTTGTAGGAGATTTATTCTGCCTGCCTTCCTTCAACAAATATTAAAGCCCTGCTAAAATGTTTGCAAATGTCTGAGCATTGTAGATATACAAAATGATCAAAAATGAACTCTATTCCAAAGGATTTAAGGCAAGTATGGGCAATATTTGTAAACACAGAGTGAAAGTATGAGCACTTTTAAAAGGTTTTGCAAAAATGCTGTGGGAATTTAAAGGAGGGAATTCCGGTGAAATGCAGTCTATTGGAAGGGAGGTAAAATTTTAATAAGTGGAAGGAATGGAAGGGGATTTTGGATTGAGAGCGGGGAATGATAACAGAAATCGAAAAACCTAGGGTAGTCAGGTGCTGGGAGGTTGAGAGGAGGGGAGAAAGGAGGTGAGAGGAAGAGAGAAGGGGAGGGGGAGGAGGGAGAGGGAGTGAGAAGAGAGAAGAAAGTAAGTGGCAGAGGAGGGAGAGGGAGGGAGGGAGCGCATCCGAGCACTGGGGATAAGGATGAGAGATGAAAAATGGCAAATAAAGTAAAAAAGATAAAGTGGACCCATAGACCTGCTAAGTGGTCACAAATTTGGATGATTCGGGAAAGGATCAAGGACATTCTGTGTTAAGGTGGGTATGGGGACTACAGAGTAAGTTATAGGAGCAAGACATTTGCTGGTGGAATCTAGGATTTGGCATCTAATTGACCAATAAGGCAAAGAAAAGGGAAGGACTCAAAAGTTGCTAAGAATTCAAATCTCAGTGCTTGGGGAGCTGAAGGGAAAATCCAAACGAATCTCAGTCTTTATAGAAGCAAAAACCTATGCCAGCACCAGTGAGAAATTAATTGTGTTTGGGTGGTTGACCCACCTTGAGAAACAAGAAGTATTTCTTCTTCTACTTCTTAGAAAGGCAGAAGGAGTTTTGCGTCCTGAAGGACTAGGCTTCCTTGCCCCAAAAGAGGGATAAGCAGCCTGTATTTCTCCAAGTCCTGCCTTCTGAGTCTGTCAGGTAACACAAATGAGTACAGAACCTGAATATTAAAACATTTTATTGTTCTGGGAATGCTGGCAGTATTGCCAGGTTTCTCGTTTTTAAATGCTCTCAGTCTTTAAAAGGATAAAGAAAAGTAAAAATCTTTTCTGGATGGAAGTAACATTTTACCTTTTTTTCTATATTAAAATCTCTCAAAAGGGTACAATGTCTTCTTGATCTTTTAAGCTACTATACACAAGAAAATGAACCCTAAATTCACTTTGTCTAATTTAAATGCATGTTTGACACATAGCATTTTATTTGTATAAATGCACAGAAAACGCATGACTGTTAAACATTTCTGATTATTGTACTAATTTCAAATCCCGAGAGTTCACTTATGTCATCCTAGTGACAGGAAAAAAAAAATGAATGGGATGCCCTGCCTTGAAGATTACTATTTCATTTTTTATTCAGTATGGGGGGAAAGGAAGCCTCAACACATTTATATTCTGCTTTATTCATCATGCTACCTCTAAATACTACAACCATTTTATTTTTTCCAGTAGAAGGGTATTTAAGTTGATAGAGGTCTACACTGAATTTGACCTAATCACTAAGAAAAAAATGTGCAAATGTGTGTATCTGTAACCTTCAAAATTAGAGAGATTATTTTTCACTGGCTCTATATTTCCTGATCCTGGAACACAGGATCAGACTGAGAGCCATATCCAAGATGCTTTTTAACATGGGAATATAGGACCAAGTGTATTCACCTGTTTATTGTTCTCCCTTTGCCTTAAACATAAACAATACTCAATGATCAATGATGTGATTGTTTTCCATACACTCAGAAGTTACATCACAGTTAGAATATTATATTGGAGATACATTAATCCCCCCAAAAATCAAGGACTCAAGAAAAGCCAAATCAGGAACATCCACCAAAAAACAACCTACCACACTCCAAAATAAGCTCCTGAAATAGACAGTCCCCTGGGGAGCTGCCCTGGCAAGTTAGATCTGGGTGCCATTCCAGCACCACCCACCTCTGCCCAGGTGTTCCCTTTCCTACCAGGCAGAACAGTTTGATGGCATCAGCGCTCAAAGCCACAGCCACTGGCTGTGAAACAGTCACAGTTAATGGTAGCTGAGGCCTGCTCCTTTCATTCACATGTACACTCCCGATTTGTATAACAATGACTGACACAAATGTTTGAGGAGACATCCATGTTTCAAGAGCTTTACCAATGTAGAAGAGTAAAAATCTGCCACCCCAAAATATGTCATTTTGGCAAATGGTTGTATTCATGTGAGGGATATGAAGGGTAGGTAAAACTTGCCTTTGAAAAAGGTGTTTACATGTAAGCTTCCAAAAGGGCATGAGCTAGGAAGACCTAATCTCCTTATGTCCTTGCAATGGGGAGGGCAAAACAACTCTGCCTACATTTGTCTACTGTGCTTTCCCCAGCCCCAGCAAAGTCCTCTGTCTCAGCTAAGTATTAATGATTGTTTCTGAAATCCTGCAGGTGAGTTGTTCATTCATGCTGGATCTCTGCCAGCATGTGTATACATGGAGATATACAGGAGATATACATGTCATCATTAAACTTCCTTTTGACTTTTTCTTTTATCAAGCTGTCTGGTGCTTGTTTGGTTATTTGCCAGCCTAGAAGAACCCAGAGGGGTACAAGAAGATTACCTTTGTGCCCTGATACCTGTGTACATCCTTTGAACCAGTAATTCCACCTAAGAAAATAATCCTAACTGGCATTTTTGACATGGATGGCCCTTCAGGGGATTACGTGAATTGAAATAAGTCACACAAAGAAAGATAAATACCATATTTCACTTATTTGTGAGAATATTAAAAAAAGCTACCTTTGATTCTAATAACAGTGAGTACTATACATCATAAACCAGGTCAGCTACTGCAGATGATAAAACCACTGCCTGCCCTTGAGGACTTTGCAATTGACTAGAAATTTTCTATTTATCATTTCCTGAATGCCTATCATATGTCAGCTATTCCATTAGACATTTTATATATATTTTCTCAATCATTAAAACCTTAAAGGTTAGGTAGTATTTGTTATCACATCTCACACTAAAGTGATTGAGTAAATAACTTGTCCTAGTGATATGCCAATACATTTCTGAAATTCAAACTCAAGTCTAAAGATCTCCAAATTTTGTATTTTACCCACCAAACCTTGCTGCATTATATATTTAACATAATAATAATAACAGTTACCAGCATATCAACAATCATCAAAGATAAACAATAGAGGAATGATTTCAACAGGTTGGTTATACAGTCATTAAAAAACGATGTCCGTGACAGTTTGTCACAACAACAACAAAAAAATGGTTGTGTATGTATACAATAATAAAGGTAGGGTGTGAATTTGTAAATGCAGAATAATCTAAACTACATTTAATACATATATACACAAATTGAAGGAAAACATGTTCATGAATACTTCCTGTGCAACCTTTACAAGTTTTTAAAAATAGGCAAATCCACATCTTTACTTAAATTATATAAATTAAGGAAGGTTTGCAAAAAGGAATATGCAGTCCATAGAAAGCAGTTCACCCAAACCAGCAGAATTCATTTGTTAAGGAGGGGTGCTGAATCCTCTTTCCCTTAAGAGTCATAAAAAATTTCCTTTCACCCTGCTTTCCCTCACCTAACCTGTATTATTCAGTGTTCTCCATAGAAACAAAAACAATGGGATGTATATATAGAAAGACATATAGATTTATTTTAAGAAATGACTCGTGTAATTGTGGGGATTAATAAGTCTGAAATTTGCAGAGCAGGTGGCAGGCTGGTGACCCAGAGAAGAATTGATGTGGCAGTCTTGAATCCAAAGGCAGTTAGAGGTAAACTTCCTTCCTCTTAGGGTATCACCCTCTTTTTTCTTAAGGCCTTCCATTGATTTGGATTATATCTACTCACATAATAAAGGATAACCTAATTTACTCAAAATCCACTGATTTAAATGTTAACCATCTAAAAAATACCTACAGCAACATGTAGGTGTACTTGACTAGACTACTAGGGATCATAGCCATCCAGGTTGATACAAAAAGTTAACCATCATATGATCATTCCCCAATCTATGCAGGAAGAAATGAATTTGTATTTCACATCATATCCAGTCATTCCATCCTTTGTTACACATTATTAAAAATTCCAGTCCCCTTCTAATACTAGGTATTATGAGACATGACCTCACTGCATATTTGCTGGATCATAACAAATTGAATTTGTAGCCCTTCAAGATATGTTCATGAATACTTCCTGTGCAATATTTACAGCATGTCATTACTATAGTTATCACTTGGTCAAAAATAAGACCAGAGAGAATATTATGCCATTTCCGACTTTGCAGAAGTAATATGAAGAGGAATAAGAAAACTCAAGGCTTTTGACTTCAAATCCTTGCTATCAAATACATAAATTGGGGAAAAGCACCACAGGTCCTCAGTGAGAGCAGTTATTTATTATTTTCCAACTTATCCAAAGTAAAAACACACAGAGGTCAAGGTGTTATGCTTTTACCCAAGAATAAGAATATTAAGCTGCATAACTAATTCAGAACCTGACAACTGTCCACAAGTAGTGTTTGGTATGTTTTCAAGTTTTATTAAAGGACAGCATGCTCCTTACATTATCAAGTTACAGTTAAACAAATTTTCACACAATGAACATCCCTATGTAAATGCTACCAATCAAGAGATGAACCAGGACTACTCCTTCGGGATTCCCCTCCCAGCCATCACCTTTCCTATACTGTTTACTCCCATTAACCAATTCTGCCTGATTTTCAACATATAAGTAGATTTCTATGTTTATGCTCTTTTGTATGTCCAGCCTTCTTAGTTCTACATTTTGTCTGTGAGACTAATCCATTAGTGTGTGCATGTGTGCTTTTTTTGAGTGACATTGTTTTATGTAAATGTACCAATTTGTTCATCCACTCATCCAGGTGACAATTTGGGTTGTGTCCAGTTTGGGAGTACTGTAAATGTTGCTGCAGTGAACATTCTTGTACATGAGTTGTACTCTATCTCTGTATGTATTTCTTTTTTTAAATTTTCTTTTTATTTATATATTTTTTACATCATTGTTCATTTTTAAACAATGTTTGCGCTCCCCCAAGCCCCCCACTCAGGAGTAGTAGCCATAGAATTTCCTTCACCAATCCTCCCTCTGATCCCTCTCCCTCCTCCTCACCTGCAGGATATCTCTGATTTATAATTGTCTGTTTGTTTTTGTTTTGTTGTGTTTTGTATTGCTATTATTTTTTTCACCTGGTGTCTTATTTGGTTCCCCTTCCTGTTAGTGAAACAATCCGATGTTTTTCTTTTTCCTCTGACTTATTTCACTGAGCATAATTCCTTCTAGCTCCATCCACATTGCTGCAAATGGCATGAGTTTATCTTTTTTGATTGCTGAATAGTATTCCATTGAGTATATATATCACATCTTCTTCATCCAGTCATCTATTTTTTGGGCATTTGGGTTGTTTCCAGGTTTTACCTATTATAAATAGTGCTGCAATAAACATAGGGGCACAGGTATTCTTTTGAATCAATTTTTTTGTGTCCTTTGTATATATGTATGTATTTCTGTTCAGAATATACCTACAAGTGGAACTACTGGGTCATATATTACATTCAATTTTACTAGAAACTTCCCAACAGCTTATAAGGTAGTTATACTAATTTATAAATCACTAGCAGTTGATAAAATTTCCAGTTACTCATTAACACTAGTGACCATTATCTTTTCAAGGTTATACCTTTACAACATATAGCTATATCCATACCAATATATAACACTGGTTTACATTTTTTTAAATTTCATATAAGTGGCACTGTGCTAAAAATATTCTACAACTTGTTTTGGATATTTACCTAAGCCGATACACACAGTCCAGTTTATACTTTTACTACCTTTTTGAATTCTCTTGATGTCTATTTATTTCCATTCTTTCATGATTATAAATGATGATGCGAAGACTACTCTTCTCTGCGTATCTCTGTGCACATACATGAGTTTCTCTAGAGAGCAACTGTTGTATTATAGTACAGCAGGCCCTCAAATAATGTCATTTCATTAAAATATTGATAAGAAAAAAATTTTCATTGAGCATATTATTAGACCACCTACTCTCCTTAAGACTCGTGTTGCTTAAAGTGACAGTTTCTAAGATTTATCAATGCTCAGAAAGGACTTATTCTATATGTATATCTTCAATTATACCAAATATTGCCAAAATTGTTATACCAATTTCCACTGCTAGGTACAATCTCTGAGGGTGCCCACTGCTCCATAGTCTCACCAGGGTAAATTTTTAAATTATTACTGTTAACCTGATAAGTATGTAAATTTCTCAATTACTCTCTTAAATGATCATTCCAGATGTTTTATAAATGCATACACTTGAATTTGTAAAGGGGAAGACAGCTTCATTTCTCTCTGTTCCCACAGAACTATGGTGGAAAAACTTAGTGTTCTTCATCTGAAGAACCACGTGTCAAGAAATGCCACCTCAGTGCTTGTACCTGCAGCTAGTGAAGTTCTCTCAAGCCTGATGAGTGGCTATGCTGTCTTCTAGTGTAGGAGCTGCTGGGAGGCAGAGACAAATTCTACATAGTTTCTTATGCCTAGGACCTGGCTCATAAAAGGAACATGTTAAGCATTCAAGGACATAGGGAAGGAAAGAGGAATAACAATTTTTCTCTGCCGGGTCTTCATCAGATCTTAGAATGTGAGGGGATACATAAAGTTTGTTTATTTAAAAAATGCAAACCACACATGCACTCTTTTAGATTAATTGTTAGCTGCTTTGATAATATTCTTTAATATAAGTAGTTCCGACTTGAACTAACGAATGGCATTTCCAAACCTTCTGTTTTATAGTATTTTCTCAAATATTCTCTCAGGAGGAATGAGATGGGCTGGTAGGGAAGTACAAACAGGGAATCATAGAGGGTAATTTAGAAGTCATCTAAGCCAACACCCTTTCTGTTTTACAGAAAAGGGAATAGGAAGACTTGCCATGTTTATAGACAATGAAGCAAAAAGTAGAGCTGGCCAGGGCCCCATCCTAATTCCAGACCATGTCCTGCCATGCCAGGGTCATTGCTCCCACAAAGAGCAACAGTCATAAGCACCATCCAGAGCTTGTCACTCCCTCCCCACTTCCTCCCACTCTGTGCCACTCTCTGACCTTAACCTGGGATCTGTGCAGAGAGTGTAGCATCCCTGACAGGGTACATGCCCTTGTAGACATCTATCTCTGGTGAGGGTCTATAGCTGTCCTCAGAGAGAATGGAAAGCAAAATAGATTTAAAATGACTATTTAGATTTGATGAAAGGAAGAAATGAAAGAATCTTCAGAAAGCAGAGGCACAGAGATAGATGGAGACAGAGGGAAGAATACAGAAAAGGAGAGAGAGGGCTAAAAGGTAGAGTTTATATAAGGGCTGGAAAATCTATCACCAATGGGACCTCATTAGGTGACACTTTTTTTTCTATTTTTTTTGTTAAAGATTTATTTATTTATACAAGAACCGGGGTACAGGCCAGATGTATGGGAGGGTGAGAAAATTCACCGGAGACAGAGTGGGGAGCAGAACAGGCAAACTGAAGAAATATACTGCTGAGGGGAGCAGCCAGCGAGACAAGAGAGGTCTGCTCACCATGTGAGACCCTCGTCGGCTGGCTGGGATCGAACCAGCACTGCAGAGGCTGCAGACAGCTTCACAGTGTCCCTCTCGACCACCTGCGCCACCAGGGAGGGCCCAGGTGATACTTTTTTTAAAAAGATTTACTTATTTATGCATACAAGAACTAGGGTACAGGCCAGAGGTGCGGGGTTTGAGAGAATTCACCAGAGACAGAGTGGGGAACAGAACAGGCAGATTGACTGAAATCCACTGCTGAGGGGAGCAGTGGGCGAGTCAGGAGAGGCCTGCTGCACCATGTGGATAGCTCCCTGGCTGGGGATCAAACTCGCGCTACAGTGGCTGCAGATAACTTCATATGTTGCATCTTAACCCCTCGTGCCACCAGGGAGGCACTAGGTGACACTTTTTTAAGACAGCCCATCCTCTGGCCAGATTGATGGCACAAGAACAAGGTTATCTTTAAGGTTATTTAGGATACTGCAAAAAACACAAAATAGTTAAGAACTGAATCCATAGCACATAATCAATCAATAACTTAAGCATTGCATGGATTTTAAAAACCAGGACTAATATATCCAGTGTGGAAGCAAGATGCTTACCCCTTTCGGGAGAGGACTGTTAAGTGCTTCATTCGAGGCTAGAGGAGGCTCTCCACTTTGGTCTGAGGTCATAGAATCCTGAATAGATCTTCTCTATTTCTGTATATCTTTGTGATCACAACCCATCTTGGTCAGCCTGATCACATTCTTTCAATTATCTACATGATTGAGCATATCAGTTGCAGAAAATCTGTCTCCTGGTCTGGATGAGCTTCAAATTCAGTGTTTAATGAATAAAGATGTTCTGGTCCAGCTAAGCAAGTATTGTCAGCTACATGTCTAGTGCTTTGGCTATTTCTGTTTCTAGTTTTCATTTCCTAAATCTGCAAAACACAGAAACACTTGTGGTACCAGCTGCTTCCAAAGCAATCCCATTCTGCACAATGCCTTTGTTGGCTGCTGCTCTTCTGCAAGTACTGTGGTCCTGGAGCCCAGGGAGTGGATCTTATTTCTTTCCTTCCCACAGATATCTCCAGGTGATTAAAAAATGCTTCCTGGGATATCGGGGGTGCAGAATATTTTCCCCTTTACTGAAAGTAGTGAGTGGGGAAGAGAGAACTAGACTGAATCCCTACCCCCTGCTTTCCACCCACTAAAGATGTCTGAGTGCCAGAATAAGCACACGGGTCAAGGACACTTCAGGGATTGTTCAAGTTGAGAAAGACTTACTTTTTAAATAGCAAATATTTCCTAAGAAGAGATGGCTTGATATGTAAATTTGGGTCTGGAACTATCTTGGGGGGCAAGGTCGGGGATGGGAGAGTTGGGCAAGCTGAGTTCTATTGCCTAAAAACGTCTAGCAGCTGGGAACTTGAGGTGTAGTCAGGATGCAGAAAAAAAAAATCCCTAAATATGCGTTAGGTAGAGTGAGCCAAAACATTGTAAAACCAGGGAGATCTAATATTCCATCTAACATTCTAATATTCCATCTAACATTATTTGAATTATTATAGTATTACCCTGCACTCTCCCAAAACACACACACTCACCTCTGTCTCCAGCAAATCTTTAATGTAGTTTCCTTCACACCACTAGCATGACCAAATATGGAAATCGAGGAAATAGCCAATTCCTTCTCTGGGGGAAGCATGTGCAAAAGAAGAAGAGATAGTCCTTAAACCACACTGAATCAACAGAAGCAGAAGATAGAGCTGGGGTGAGAAGAGTGAAGCCACCTCCTCTCCTCTGTCTTCTCAGAAACCCTCAATTCATCTGGAAGGCCATTAGAGCTCCAGAAAATGTAGTGCAAGCCCACTGTAAGGGGCAAGGAGACTGAAACTGATGATTCTCAAAGACCTGTCTCCAGTCCTCACTTTGGATCTAAGCACTTCTTCAATGTCTTTCAGATACCCAATTTAAAATAGCAAAAGCCAAACTCAACTCCCCCTGCACATACACACATGTTCCTCTCCTAAACTTCCTGCTCTCTGTTAATAGCTCCGGATCCATTCAAGCACCAAGCTACAAGTCATCTTTGACACCTTTTTCTCTCATCCTCTATATCCAATTTATCAGGAAGCCTTGTCAACCCTGCCTCCAAAACATGTCCCCACTCTGGACATGCACACCTTCTCCATACATTCCACCCAATATCCGTCACTCTTCTTCAAGAACCACCTATTTAGTTGTTCTGCCTCTACTCCGACCCCCAATGGCTTTTTTCCAACATAGCAGTAGTCCTAGTTAAGTGTGTGTGTGTGTGTGTGTGTGTGTAGATCAAAGCATATCATTCTACTCTTGTTTTTTAATTAAATTTTACTGATTTATTAATGATTTACAAACCTACATAACTTCAGGAATTATGTAGTATATACTTCCCTCCTCCATATGAGTATATGTTTCACTCAACTACCATCAAATTTCTGTGGTCATCACACTATCAAATTGACCCCCCTCTACCCTTTCTTTTAATCTCCCTCTCCCCACTATATTTTTCAGTCTAAGAGTGACTTCCCCCACCACCATCCTTGTGTCCCGTTGTTGTTTTCCCTCTCCCTCACCTTTAAACTTCAGAACACTTATGTTTGTCATTGTCCAGTAGCTTTTGAAAGTATTTTACCTTAATGAATTGTCTGTTATATGAATGTTCAATTTTTTTAATCATTCTTACTTATTTTGCTGCATATAATTTTTTCAAATTCCCTCTATTTTTTTAAAAAATGACTGCATTTCCTCCTTTCCTGTGGTTGTATAATATTACATGGTATGTAGGTAACCCTTCATTTTGATTCATTTATCCACTGAAGGAGATTTAAGCTGCTTCCATGTCCTAGCCATTGTAAGTAATGCTGCTGCAAATATTGTAGAACATGTGGGGGTTTTTGTTTCACATTCTGTATGTATATGGCCAAGAATGGGACATTTGGGTCTCATTTCTATTTTTAATTTTTAAGATAAATCCAGATTGCTTTTCATAATGGTTTCACCAGTTCCATAATGGTTTACACCAAGAGTGTAATAGGGTCCCCAGTAATCTTAGATACCTTCCTTGCTATCTACGTGACAAGATGCTTCAGGTCTCTTTTGGCCATTTCTTGAGACCAGACCTTGAATCAGCGGGGTTCCTTTTAATGGGAGATGGTATTTCAAGACTTCAATCAGAGCTCCAAGGAATTCATTGTTCCTTGGATGTTTTGACGTTGACTTTGAGGTTTTTAATTTCTCAGACATACTAGTGACTAATTGCATAAGTTCTGGAGTCAGACTGCTGGGGTTTGAATCACTGCTCTATCACTTACTAGGTATGTGAGAGTGGGCCAGTTTATCAACATATTTGTGCTTCTACTTCTGCAAACTAAGAATGAAAATAATAGTGCTTAAATTCATAAGATCCTTGAGAAATTTAAATGACGTCATTCACATAAAGTGCTTATAACAGAGATGGGCACATCTATTATTATTATTATTATTATTATGCCTATTATTATTCTTATTACTAGGCTCCAGCCTTGTCTTTGTTGCCAGTCCACGCTGTGGAGTCATCTGGTATACAGCACGACTTACATTTTATTCATGTCTAGTGACACACTGATTTATTTTAAAAAATGATTCTAAAGTTTCATCTGCAACACTTGTACTACAAATGTGCTGCTCTAAAGAAAATAACATCACACTTAACATTTCCTAAGAAGGAATCCAAATTCAACAAAGTTAATGGCATTCATAAGGTCTCCAAGCACCAGAATAATTCCTGCTTTGTGTACTTGTCTGGAAAGGGGTAAGTTGGCAGGAGCCTGGCTGAAATGGACAACCCCAGAGTTAAGGTCACACTTCGCAGTGTAGTCACTGAGAAGCCGCATTTGTCTGATCTTTCCGAAGGGGTGGCATTCTCCAGAGGCCTCCAATTCCCTTTCTAATCAAACTGGTAGAGGTGCAAGCGCCCCGATCATGTGATGCCAGCACTGGTGCTGTCTGAAAATCCATCCACATTATCAAATCTTGATCCAATCAGCTGTTTGCAAGACAACTCTTTCTTCATGTTTGAGGAGTTAAAAGATTTCAGGGCCATTGAATGATTCAGAATAAGGTAGTGAAAGGGAAGCAGCAGCCCGGGGGTCACTCCTTAGATTCCAACAAAGACTCAAGATGCTCTAGAAACCTGAAAACCCTTCACAGCTCTAACACTGACAAAGTGGTTATGCCACAGGTTTTTAAAAACAAGATATTTGTTGCAATTTTGCCGACTTACATCACTGATATATAATTGCACTGTCATTGCATCAGCTGTGCCAAGTTGTCTGCAGGGCTCTGGCCAGAAATTCCCGGGATACGCCGAGGTGTAACTGTTTAAACAAAACGTGTTCACTTGTTTTACTCTGTTTTCCTTTTTGTGTATCTTAATAGCACTCGTTAAGATTTTTTTTTAAGAAGCTGTTTGCCATTAAGATGACATGGCATTTAAAGCACTTTAAAAATAATAATCATAATCCAAATGTTTTATCAACAGGCAAGTGGCTGTGGATAAGTGATGGTAACTTACTAAAAATAATAAGTATTTTTAGGTGTTGTCATGGAAACATATTTGAGAGAACAAGTTTTAAAACAATATGTATAGTAGGATCATACTTTAGTAAAATAATAATTATTATACATGTTGGCATATGAATAGGAAAAATATACAAGAAAGATAGCCCAAGATGTTAATAGCGGTTATCATGAGGGGTGAAATTATAATGGAACTTTGTTATGTATTTCTACAGTCCCTGAATTTCTCATAAATATTAATTTTTGTTATCAGAAACATTGGAAAATCAATGTTGTTGTAACTTGCTCAGAACAGTGAAAGAATGTATTATCACTTGTAACAGTACTAGTGAGACTTCTTCAGGTAGCTTCTCAGTTGAGTGGTATAATATTAGTTAGCTTCTCTGAAAAAAAGTTATTTTATAGTAACTGACATATTGATAAACAGTATACACAAACTCTATCAGATCCAAAATAGTTTAGTATATGTTGTTGTACATATATAGAAACAAATGGAGTTTTAAACTTTAATATCTTTAGAACAATCAAGAACCACATTCATTCATTAAACATAAATTTCCATTATGCAGTATGTGCTAGGTATATAAGTACTGGTCAAATAGTAGTGGAGAAGATATACCTAGTATATCTTGTGGCATAACAATAATTACTGCATCTCAATAAATATAAGCAAATAAATTAATTGTGCTCAAATTTTATTGTTAATGTGAAATTTTCCTTTAGGGGCTAAATGACTAAAAATGCATATTTCATCAGCATATTAAAATTTCACAAAATAATCACTCATTCTAGAATATATTGTATTTTGACACTTCTAAATCAAATAAAAAATAAAAACACAAAAAGATTAAAACTTATTTGCTTTCCTAATAGTATTCAGTTTTAAATGTGACATCTGAATTCTAAAGACAAATAAAGGCCCTGTTCTTACTTTGAATTATAACATTAATAGGTCACATTTAAAAATTCACTAACATCAACTTTCTTGAAGATATGTTTCTTTCATAACTGCCAGATCAAATCATGGCCACATTCTTTAATCCTTTCTTTAGAACAGAGGCTAATTCAAGGGGAAATGAGGAGAAGATCAAAATGTCAGGTGAAATAGAGTTAAATCTGCATTTGTAGCACTGAAATTCCTTGAGGGTGCCATTTCCACTATTGCTCTAGGACATGTGTCAGCAGCCTTTGCTGTGAAGGACCAGATAGGAAATGTCACAGCTTTTGGGGGCCATGCAGTCTGCATCATGATGGGGCTCAGAACATGCTATTCCACAATGTGGCAACTTGGAAAATTAAATATTTTAAGTGGAAGGAATTTTTAGATTAACAGAAGTAGGGTTAATTTGACCCCCCCACTTGTTCGTCCCTGAAACAGGTCACAAAACTGCCATGTGAAAGGTGTCCTCGCTGTACCAGGAAGAAAGAAGACGGCACCAGTGGCAGGAAATTTGGGGCCCAGAAGGCCACCAACATAAATTTCCATACTAACCTCATCTCCCTAGTTACTTTTTCAGCACTCGTGACCCCTAGTCTAAACTTCGTCTTGTTGATTCTTCACAAAGTTATTGTTTCTTTGCCTAATCGGTATAAAAGTTCCTTGCTCTAGAAAACTTTTTGGATTTTCATACTCTTGGGAAGACTTTCATACATGTAAAAATTCAGTAAAAGCTGTAGACTTTTCTCCGGTTAATTTGTCTTTGTCCATTTAATTTTCAGATCCAACTTTTCTGGGGACCCTAAAAAGCTGTGTTTCTTCCCCCACAGCTGAAAGGGCTCCATTCTGCTATTGCAGCACAGCCAGAGGTAAAGTAAATATAAACAAATGGTGTAGCTGTGCCAGTAACACTGTACTAGTGGATTCCAAAATTTAAATGTCATGTAATTTTCACATGCCATAAAATATTTTATTATTCTGACACTTTTTAAGTCATTGAAAAATGTAAAATTCATTCTTTGCCAGCAGGCCTAACAAAAACCTTCGGAGAGGCTGACTTCCCCCGGGGCTAGGAGGCCACACATGCTCAAGGCCAGCACATGATGCTCAGAATCTGCTGCTTCTCTTTAGTTCTAGAATTCAGGGGTGGGAAGCAGGGGAAGGAATCCAATGTATCTATGAAATAAAACTTCACAGTTGCTTTCCTAAAAACAAAATTAAGCTTCTTTGTTAACTCAAGAAGCTACTATCATAAAGTACACTTTCATACCAAATGTACTTTAATAACACACACAAAGGCAACCCTAAATAAAAGAGATGTTCATTCCTCCCTCTTTTTCTTAATGGACATTAGGACATCACCATTAAAAAACAAAAATAAACATGAAAGCTTATTTGGATTAAGGGGTGAGAAACAGTTTCTTGTTTTCATTCACATTTCATTGATTACTACTCACACAAAAAAAATAATTTTTTTCTCACATTCAGGAGTCATTTGTATTTCTTGTTACTTGCTCATTTTTTTTTGCCAATTTTTACATTAGGATATTTATTTTTCTAATTTATTTTATGCAATAACTTTATATTGATCTTAACCACTTATTTGCCATTATAACATATTTCCCCATTGTCCTTTGCTCTTTTACTTTGTTTTTGTTGTTAATTTTTTACGTAGAAGAACTGGGGTGTAGGTCAGAGGTGTGGGGGGTGAGAGGATTCAACAGAGACAGAGTGGCAAGCAGAATGGGCAGGTGGACTGAAATACGCTTCTAAGAGGAACAGAGGGTGAGACAGGAGATGTCTGTTGCGCTATTATGTGGGTCAGCAACCTGGCCGGGGATCAAACTCAAACCATCAAGGTGAAAGCACGGAGATTTAGCCCCTAGGCCACCGGGGAGGCCTCTTGCTCTTTTACTTTGTGTAGAGTATTTGTGGTAGTCCATATAATTATAACCAAAAGATGTCTTGTCTTTTACATTTTCCCCCCTTAGGTTTAAAATGAATTTTCCCATTTCAAGGTCACATAAATATTCCATTATGTTTTCTACGATTTGATGAGTCATTATTTTTCAGTATTAAACTGTTGGAAATTGGAATTTAGTTGGATCTGTAAGTTAAGGATTCATAGACATGTTTTCTAAATAGCTCACATATTTTCCTATGTTCAAAACTTGCCTAATCTTGAGTCTCATTTCAAATACATACATACCACAGTCTTTCAGGATCCTCCACTTGGGAAAGACCTCACTGGCCTCTGAATTACTAGCTGTTTCTTCTCTCCTCCTCCCCACGGCTTTCCTTTCTTTCTTTCTCACAGTATAACTATCTATGCACATCTCTTGTACTGTACCACACTGTAAGCTCCTTGAGAGCTGGAACTGAGCCTTATTCTTCTTTGTAGCCCCCAAAGGCCCCATCCAGGACCTCACACAGTTGTACAAAGAGTGAGTGATGGCGGCTCTAGGGCCCACTGTTCTAGGCCACTGTTCCCTCTCATAGGGGGAGGGCACATTAGACCTCGCACCAGGAAGGGACTGCCCGCCTCATGCATCTGGAGGGATTTGTGGTAGATTGTGTGGCAGCATAATTCAAGGCAGCTCGATTTTCACAAGGCTGGTATTTATAGAAGGGGGTGATGCACTCCAGGCTAAGCAGAGACAAAAGTGAGCAGAGGTGTCAGTCAGACTTTGGGTAGATAAAGGGCACTCTGGGTATTCAGAGCCCTAGATCTGTGGGCATTGGGAGTGTCTGCGCTATTCCCTGGAAAAATGATGACACTGAGACAGGATTTCTCACCCTTGATCAACTATAGCTACAAAAACAGAGATTGTGAGATGCTTCTGAGTGACTCAGGAAAAGCTGTATGTGTTGTAGAGTAACTTCTGGACAACCTCACTGAGCCTTTAGCTACCTTGGAGACTTTAAACTGTATTACACATTTCTCCCATTATGTCAAATTCAGTTATATAAACACACACACACACACACACACACACAGAGACAGCTTTAGGGAAAGGTGATGAAGCATTTTTTTTTTTAATTGGCCTATTTCAGCTGTATTTGCTGCAGAGTGAGAATTCTTAACTTGAGTGTCTATTTCCCACCAGGGACAGAGGCAGCAAGTCCCTTTCTAGCCAGGTGGGTGGGGTTTTTAGTTTTTACTTTCTGTTGTATTTTGAGGGGACCCGCCAGCCAGAGTGGCCCCAATGAATGGGTTGGGAAGTGGGGCTAATGATAGTTGACTAAGCTCGATTTGGAAATTAAAAAAACATCTAAGCCTTGTCTTTGTCTTCACCTGCCACTCATCTTATTACCCTGACCCCCACAAAGAAATAAATAAGGGCCAACTGGTATGACTAAAATCTCAGGAGAGAGCAAGAATAGCAGAAGGACAGGGATCCCTAACATTCTGTTCCTCAGAGAATAGTGCCAGGAACCCTGTGCCAAACAAACACATTCCTGAGAGAATGGCAATGGCAAGGGGGAGGGGAAGGCCAGAAGCTGGTCCCATTCACAGCCTTTCTTTGGTGATGCCAGACTCAGTGCACTGCTCCAAGTGCACATCTGCAGCAGATGTGTTTACTCTATGGATCGAACTATTATTTTTAAATGTACCCACTTGTGAAATGCTTCAGTCACAAGTTTTAAAAGACTGAGAAATTATAAACTCCTGAAATTTGGAAAAATTTTTAAAAGCTATATTAAAAAAATGCTAAATTTCTTTAAAATGTGGTATATGTCCAGAATCACAAACCATAATGTGAAGTCCAACAAGTGGATACCTGCATGGAAAAAGTCCCTGAATAGCTCAAATCCTTCAACAATAGAGGCAAAGTTAGGGAAATGTCAACACAGATAATTAATTGCTCAGGTGACTCAAATGCTGCTTCTCCACCACTGATAACTTCTGGTACTAACTGCTCTTGCAAAAGCAAATTCCTTCCATTTCTTCCAAGCTATGGAGGGACAAACAGGTACAGTATCATGTAGCTATATGGTCCTTGAATATAGAAGGGATAATGGAGCTTTAATAAGAAGGTATGTCTCTGGAATTTTCTGTTCTCTGAAATTATTTATTTCAGATAGTCACTTGTTATTCATCAACCATTCTGAAACGCCTTCTAGAAAAGGAAAAACTTGAGCAAGATGGAGATTTTGTTGGTATGCTATGAGGTAAGAGGGGGTGATTGTGGAGGCCCTATGTTAGGGATCTGTCAAAGGAAAAGCTACAGACAGCTATTATCTCAGAGCATGGAATGTCCTGGGCACCCTGAAGTCCACGGGGCTTCCAAGCAGATTAAATATTCTCTAAATACTTGAAAATGAGAGTCAAGGAAAGGTGGAAGTGAAGGAGAACCCACACAAAATCTCAACCGTGTGGAAGGCTGTCATTTTTTTCCCCTAGGGAACAAGTGTTTGCCTCTTCATTGAAGAGTGAGACAGCCAGCTTACACTGAGAAGCAGTGAGGAAAAACTTCAGTTAAAGAAGGAATGTTAGTTAAATAGTGGAATAAGTTATCAAAAAAATTCTGGAATCTCAAATTTAGAGTCCCTCTCATGAAGATATTTTTATAACTGTGGATGTAAATGAAGCAGATGATGCCTCAGAATTTCTTTTCATCTTCCATTTTTCTTAAGACAACAGATATTTATCCAAGGTTACAATAGCATCAAAAGATGCAGAACAATCAGGAATACCTTGTGACAAAGCAGGGCCAATGAAGTCTCAAAAAATTTTTGCTGATGAGGAAAACAAATGTTCCCAACAGCATTTCCTGATTACTTATCAATAATGCAGACCAGTGTCAATCTATTTGAGATATACACATCCATTTAGATCCTATTTTTATTTGTCTCATCCTTTAAATCCTTTAAATAAATGCCTTTAAATCCTTTAAATAAATGCCAAATGTGATCTCTCCAGAAATAAAATCAAAAGGCAAACTGAAATCGGGAAAAATACAAATTATTTTCTTAATATAATAACTCAATAGCCTGCAAACCCTAAGGAAATTTCTAATAGAAAAGTTCTTTATTTCTCAACAATTTCAGAGCAGACATTGGAATACTTGCATGAAAAAAACCACTTCACCTTTACTTCATTCTTCCAAAGTTTTAAGACAGAGCAAGTACAGGGGGAAGATGAAACATTTTTTAGAGGCAGCCTCTACCCTAGGCCCATATAGACTGTGGCACTAACAGAAACAATTAAATATCCACAACAACTGTGAAAAACAGATCTCATGGCAGAGTCCTTATTGCGAGTCACTTCCTTTTGGGACACTCAACCTCAGCAGAAATAAATGCTTCCTACTCTTATTCCCATAACCCCACCCAGAATGTGTTTGCAGAGTGGGAAGGATTGCTCCCCAAGCAGGACCTTGCAAATGGCTTTCCCTCCACAGCTACCTCTCTCTCTCCACAGGGTGTTAGAGATGCTCCCCCAAAGACCCATTCAGGAGGGTCTCTGGGGCTGTTTGAGAGGAGTGAGTCCCCACTGGGTAGTTTGGATGAAGTTCAACAAAATCAAAGTCCAATTGCAGGGGCCAGGTGGGTGGTGTTTAACAAATGTTAACACCCAACACCTTCCTTCATTCGGACAGATTAAATCAGAGACATTCATTCTGATCCCTTTGAACACTGTTCTGCACACCAGGGCCATGCGTCATGCCCTGGCTGCTGGCTGACCATTAAGTGTGACTCAGCACGCTGAAGTCTGGCTTCATGGGCATGCAAAGCCCTCACAACTGCTTTAACTACCAGACACAGGGATCGCAATGGGCCACTGGGGACACTGCTCCTATGATGACAATGAAAAGCAAGTCGGTGTTAGAACAGTCCCTTCCAATTAAGTGCTCCTGAAGCAAGTGTGCTTTAGCAATGGAAAGCGTTCAGAGGCCAATGCTGAGAGGTCCCTGTGGGCGAACTGTCTCACGACTATAGGTGGCCCCCTTACCTATTTCTGATATTGGGCTGTGAAGGGGATGATAACAGTGGTGATAACAAAATCTAGTACTAATGAAGACTCTAGAGTCTGAACACCTACTCACTGCTAAACACTGGCCATAGTCCTTGTAGCATCCCTGGAGTAAAATCCTCATTTTACAGATGAGAAAAGGGGGGGGGGGGAAGCGTCACTACAGTCTAGTGGTGATTAAGCAGGATTTGGAGCTCAGACCCTGGGGGTCAGAAGTCTAGGCTCCCAAACACACTTCAGCACTACAGGCTTTAAAGAAGCTGTACTGTTCTCACTGCTACAATTCTACCTCTCAACATTGTCAGGGAAGGCCTAGGAGGCCCCAGATTAACCTCTAAGCTTTTTATAGAGGAACATCGCCCCAGCCACTGCCCCTCCGGCAAACTTGAAGCCAAACTGCCGCGGCTGTGCCTGCAGCCACCCTCAGAGGCTCTTCCGGAACCTGACCCCGCAGCTCTCTGCATACACGCTGTCCCTGGCTCTGGGCCCAGCCTTGCAGCTTAGGCTATCTTATGAAAGCATATTTTTAAGTGGATAAACCCTGGAGATTCAGGGAAAGGCCTACTCTTCTCTAACTGAATAAAAGGGGGAGGAATTGACTAGGATAATTAGAACAGCAGATAATCCCTCACTGATTGGGATAATGAAAGTTCTCTGCTGTTCAAAGATTCATCAGAGCAGCTCTGGCTTCCCTGTTTGATTTCTTCTGGAAACCCTCAACTGGAGCTTGTAGAACAATAAAATAGCTCAAAGGAAAAAGGGGAAGCGGCAAGAGTCTGGTGCTTGTAAAGACGGGGAAATTGGATGCTGGAGAACAAACTGCAGAATGAAGAATTGTGGCCAGAAAAGCATGTGCTGTCAGGAGCTAAGAGGATGGTCCATAGCTAGCAGGCCTGACTGTTCAGTGCTTCCAGAGCCCAGACAAGAGCCCAGAGCTGGCTTGAGGAAGAAGAGGAAGACATACACTGTCCTAGAAAAAAATGAAAAGTTTCACTGCCAGGAGAGGGGTTGTGGGGAGAGGCTTGACCAAGCCTCCTTGGGAAGGGGGAGGTACCTTGGACGTCGGAACCTTGTTTCCCTCTAGAAGGGGTCCTTAGGGCCCTAATACTATGGTTTCTATAGTCCATGGAACACTTAGGTCACCATGGATTTGATTCAAGTCTCATCATTACTCACAGACAACAAAGTAAGATTTTAGGTAGGGCTGTGGCTCCCTCCTGTCTCATTAGTTGACTGCTCAGCCCTCCCCTCAGAAGCTTCTGTCAGTCTGTCCACAATGGAAAGAGACTGAGTGGTAGAAGCTGCTCTAAAAGAAGTTGCTATTTTGGCCCTTGTTACAGCTCTACAGTATTAGGGATTTCCCTCCACCCTGACCTGTAGGACCCAGGGGTTCCCACATAGGAAATTGTCTCATCAGCCAGGTTCCACCACCCATACTGCCCCCCTACCCCACTCAGAGCACAAGGCACTTACTACCCACACAGGAAGGTGAGGGAGAATTTCCTCTAGTTCAAAGTAATCAACCATTGCTGACAAGCCTGGGATCAGAAGGCCAAGGAACCTAAAACGCTGGTGCCAAATGTAGGACCTTCTTTGCCCCTGCTAATATTCTCGACAAACCCCTCCCCAGAATAAAAAACAAAAACAGAAAACCAACTATTTCTGACCCTGACCCTAGGCCTGAGCAACTAAGCAACTTTATAAAAGAAATTCTTCTCTGCTTAGCCTACTGGCCCTTGAAATAGTCTTACAAATTTACTTTGGGGAAAAAGCTTTCTTTGTATTTATTAGTATACTTTAGATTTTCTTTTAAATGCCAAATATTCAAAATACGGTAAATACTGCTGGATTTCTCTTTGTCAGTCAGCAAGTTGGAATTATCTGTCTTTAATCTATGAGATGGACAGTCTGAACATTTGTGATGTCACATCTTCATTCTAGGACTTGGTGCATCTTTTGCACATGATAATGCTGGTTTGTTCTGCCTTCTGCTTCTGTGAATTAATCTGCAACTCCACTCTGCAGTCTGAGAAGTGAGTCAGCACAGGGAGAAAACTCACT